>NC_045430.1:183280424-183397924 GCF_902635505.1 Sarcophilus harrisii | reverse complement strand
GCATCTCTCTCTCTTTCTCTAATAAAAATAGGCCAACAACCCAGATTTTATTTGGCATCAAGCAGGAGCTAGGGTACTGAGAATGGTAGAAAGGAATTTGCCTAAGAATTTCCAGATTGGAAGGATATACTTGACTAAGCTCTATCACCTGGAGTAAGGCAAAAATCCAACATTAATTTAATTCAATGAAGCAATTCAAATCAGAGAAATTTATTTGAAATGTAGCCAACCATATACATATTTGAGGTATACAAATTTTCACAAGGACTGATTTTTAGGTGAGATTCTGGTATTTCCTGCTCAAAAACAAAGAAAAAAAATTTTTTTTCTTTGCTATGTGCTCCCTGGGGGAAAGAGGATAGAAATTGGAATTGTGGTTTTTGTTTTCATTATCACTCCTGCCTTTTTTGGCTAGGAACTGGAATTGCTGTCATTGTCTTCATTGTTCTCCCTATTGTGGCCAAAAATTGGAACTATCATCATTTTCATAGTTCTCTCTGCCTGTTTTGGCTTTTCTTCCTGCTTGGGCAAACATGCCTATCTTGCTCTCATGGAGGTGCATTGTATACATGCATATGGAGTAGTTAGGAGCTGTGCTGAGTGAGTTAGATCTAGTGGCAGTTTGGTTTTGGAGCAAGGTGGTACTGACAGTTACAAAGGGAATTTGTCACTTCTATTTTGGCTCATCTTTTTTCCACTTGGAAAATGCAAAATAAAATAGAAAAGTAGCATTTGTTTAATGTTTTGCAAGCCATACCTACTTCTACATACATGGGAGCTATTGTTATTAGTTTTTCCTATTTAATTCATGTTTGTTAATTGTTTATTTTGTGTAGAGCACTGTGTTAGTCTCTGAGGGAGATAGGATTTGAGCCTTTGCTCTTACCCTTTATCACCCCCATACCCATCTGATAAACAGTTACCACATCCCCAAAAGGGTAGGATGGTAGGATGTTACTACATGTCCTTTACAGTAATTAGTAGCTCTGACTCAGTATTAACATAGACAAAATGTCTATCCTCATGGGATTTACAATGCAGTTAGGGAATGTGGTATATATACAAAGAACTGTAATCTAAAATAAATTGAATATAAAATGGTACATGAGATCCAAGAGTGTAAAAATGATTACCAATTAGAGGGAATCCAGGAAGGTTCCCCCATAAAAAGTGGCATTTGTTGTGCTTGTTGCTCATTCGTTTCAATTGTGATCCCACTTGAGGTTTTCTTGGCAAAGACACTGGAGTGCATTCCTTCTCCAGCTCATTTTACAGAAGAAATAAGTGAAGCAGACAGGATTGGGTGACTTGCCCAGGGTCACACAGCTAGGAAGGGCCTGAGGCTGGATTGGGACTCAGAAGATGAGTTTTCCTGACCTCAGACCTGACTCTCTATCCACTGAGTTACCTAACTGTCCAAGGCATTTGAGTTGAGCTTTGAAATGAGAATTCAACAAGATGGGTGGAGGGGAAAGTATCCCAAGTGATCCAGTCATGAAGGACTCTAACAGAACCCAACAAATGTTCATTTTTCTCTTAAGACAGACTCTTGATCAGGTCTCATGATCACTTTTAGGCCACACTGGGCATGAAGTTTGGCTTAAAAAGCTCAGGGAGTCTTGTTCCACAAAACTCAAGAAGGAAAAGACGTTTTCTTCTTTTTTTCCCCATCTGGCTCTTCAACTTACTCCCCCAAATGGGCCCACTGTGATTGTAAAAACTCCCATTTACGGAGCTCTGTACTGATGATGGGGCCAGCTGGGTGCTTATAACTGGACTTATAAAAGCACTTCTTTTACACATTTTTGAGAAACATAGCCTTCTCTCTCAAGCTGACTGAAACTAATAGAACATAGGCTGCTTTCTCTGGATGCCTGAATTTGCTTAAAAGAAAATGTCAGCTGAGATATTCATTGATGTGAAAGCAACAGCTAGTCCTCTTGCTCCCCCCTCCCCAAATTCCTTTCCCATTTTTATTTTGAAATACAATTTGAATTATGATCAGGGCATCCCTAACTTAGCTCTGTATAACTGTGAGGAAAATTGAAATTCTGACCCACATTATTTTAGGAGAACTTTCTATAGGCAGGAAGGGGTATGGAGGATATAGAAGTCCTTTCAAGAGAGTTCATTCATTCATTTGTTTGTTTATTTATTTATTTTTGCTGAGGCAAGTGGGGTTAAGTGACTTACACAGGGTCACACAATCAGGAAATGTTAAGTATCTGAGGGTAGATTTGGACTCAGTTCTCTCCTGAGTTGAGGGCTAGTGCTCTATCCACTGCACCACCTAGCTGTCCCAAGAGTTCTTATAAGAAAGGGAGATGAGTGGAATATGTTCACAGGGATTCACCTTACCTAGGAATCAACAGATTTTGAGGATAAAGGAAGTTTTGTAGATATCCTTCAGTCCCGCCCTTTCATTCTTCAGATGAAGAAATCTAGAAGAAGAAAGCTGATTTCCCAAAGTCACCCAGAAATGAGGGTTATTATGGTCATGATTCATCCCTGTCATGTCATTCATCATGACCTCAAATCCAGTCAAAAGACCTTCAGTCTTTTATTGATCTTTTCTACACATAAACATATATTTTGTTACTTCAATATATCTGTGACCTGATCAAGAAAAACATTCAATTAAGCACTGATTGATCGATCAGTCAAAAAGTTTTGCTTGAGGGACTACTATGTACCAGACACAGTGCTCACTACTAGATAAACAAAGACAAGAGTCAATCAATCTCTGCCTTTGAGAACCTTCTATAATATGGAGATTGGCAAAAGATAGTGGGAGAGCAACTTGTACATTTTTAAGAAATAAAGAAATGCAAGGTAGTTTAAGGAGAGAGGGCAGTTGGAGGGACTGCCATTCAGTTTCGATCATGTCTGACTCCTTGTGACCCCATTTGGACTTTTTTTAGAAAAGATACTGGAGTAATTTGCCATTTCCTTCTCTAGCTCATTTTATAGATAAGGAAACTGAGGCAGGATTAAATGATTTGCTTGGGATCACATAGCTAGTAAATATCTGAGGCCAGATTTAAGCTCAGAAAGATGAATCTTTCTAACTCTAGTCCTGGAACTCTATCCACTGAGTCACCTACCTGCCCTTGGAGGGACCAGAAAAGGCTTACTGTAAAGGTAACACCTTATAATGAGCCTTAAAGGAAGTAAAAAATTCTGCGGGGTAACAATCAGGAGGGAGAACATTGTAGGGATTGTAGCAGTAAGTACAAAGTGTTATCCGTATATTATAGATGAAGAAACTCAAATATATGCAAGTTAAATCACTTATCCATCATCACACAACTAATTAGTTTCAGAGATAGGATTGAAATTCATGTCTTCCTGTTTCCAAGTTCAAATTCTATTAACTATACCATGCAATCTCTTCCAAAATATTTTACAAAGGAGTTTATATTTTAAACTGCTATTCACTTTGTCTGCCCTTTTTCTCCACTTGGCAAAGAAGTCAAGTGTTTTCTTAGATCTTTTTGGTCTCTTTTTGTTGTGATATAGTTAGTTTAAATTTTCTTAGAAAATGGTGATAATCTGTGTTGATATCTGCTCTTTCATCCATTTCTCATTTTTCCACAGCTTTCCACTAGCTTTAGGCTAGTCAGTCAACAAACATTTATTAAGCACCTATTATATGTCAGGCACTGTGTGAAGTCCCAGTTAAGTTGGTCAATTTGGACTTGCCTAAGTAGCTAGCCACATTCCCTTCTAATTTGTATGAGTTTCAATATTTGTTCTAACAAATCAGTAGTTTGATGGCACACAGATGAATGATTCAAAAATAATGTCCATCAGTAACTAATGATTTCTTGCTCTGATAAAACACAATTGATTTCATTCTTTGTGATACTGTTTGGTGATTATAGGTTTAGTAGCATTTCCCTTAATTTATTAATTTAAATTTTTTATTAATTAATTAAATATTAATTAAATTTTTAAAAATTAATTTAAATTCCCTTAATTTAAGTTCTTAAATAAAATAATATATAGATGTGAGACTTCTGCACATTCTACAAGCTTCTTGTTTCTAACTCTTGAGCCAAAGTTTCTGAAATAATTTTTCCCCTTCTCCCTATGCCCACCTTTACATTTAAATCATGAGGTACTCTTTTATTGACTAAATTTGAAATGTTTTCTTGACTTCTTTATAGCTATTCCTACTTCTTCATCCTCTAATTGTAATTATCTCCATGTTATCTATCCCACCCCTCCTTCAAAGTAATTTTGGAGGCATTGCAGTGATCAAAGTAGCAATGATCAAGAATCTCATGAATGTTTAAAAAAAAAAAGCCCCATCTTTATTTGTCTTTCCAAGGAAAACTTGTGATACATCCTTTCATTTAACAACATACCTTCCATTTTTTGGTTTATTTATTGTGAGAATGTAAATATCCATCACCAATAGTACTTTTGCTTTTGGTCACTGAACAAGTGGCTTACATGTACAGGACCAACAATTAAGCTAATGTTTTAGACAATCTAAAGTCTACGTGACTTTGGGCATTCCCTTGCCCCCTTTGTGACACATTTTAGAACCTGAAGCCCTAAATAGAATTGTTTTTTTGACTCTGATATTTCAGAACTATGTGATCATACATCTCTCTGATCTTCATTCTTTTCTCTATAAAAATGGGGATAAGGATATGCCCTATTTTATCACAGCATTGTAGTGAGAAACATGACTTTAAAGAGTTTAAAGAGTTATAGAAATATAAACCATTACTACTGTAAAAAGGGCTAAAGAATCTACTTCTATACACTCCTTCTCTTTGTCTCCCGAAAAGCATGAATGACAGAGATTGGGGCCCAACAACAGGTGGGGGGAAAAAAGGGAAAAAAAGATGACTTGGATAAGAGATTCATATCTAAGAGGGGGGAAAAGTTTGGGGAAACAGAAAATAAATAGTTCAGTAGTTATGTCATGTGGACAAGATCTGTGCTCTGATGTCTCTTGTTGAGCACCTTCTGTCATTATACTCATCACATTATAATCATCACAAGTCTTTTTTTGGAATGAAACCAAGAAAGATAGAATAGCGTGATAAAAGATTCATTATATTTGGATTAGATTTAGAAGCTGCAAATCTTTATAACTATCTAGCCATGTAACCTGTGTTACCCTTCTTGCTTAAAGTGGCTTATCTAACCTACACCAACCCAAACTCCTCCCAATGTCCTAGAGAACATTCCTAGATAAGATATACCTGAAGGCATCAAAGAATGAGATCACACAAATAATACTACAAAAAAAGTAAAAAAAAAATACAAAACCCACAAATATCACACAAAATATGCTACTCACAACTAAGCAATCAGATGCTCACGTTTAGACCAAATGCTCAATTCCTGATGGATTTGAAATGATGATTCCAGAAATCTTTAGTGATACCTAGGTAAAAAGGAAGATTAAAATAAAGTTACTTTTGTATAAAATAGACTTGATCTTTTGAAATGCATTTTTGGTGGTTGTTACAAGTCATTCCACAAAAATGTAATTTATAAGGCTATGGCAGTTTTGATTTTTCATAGGAATGGAGTCATTAATACAAAAAAGAGAATACAAAAATTGTTTTATATCTGATTATAGAGTCTGTCAGAGATATTTCCAAGGCCTGGCGATTTTTCTAATGGTCTCAAATAACATAATTCATGATACAAAACAAAATACAACAAATAATTAAGGCCAGTTTGATTTAGCTGGAAGGGGAAATTGGTTACTCTGGCTTTTAGTTGTTGAATGAGTGTATATTAAAATTTTGTGCTCCCTAAAGCTCTATCCTGAAAGTTTAGAGAAAACTATCTTGAAAAAGAAGCCAACCCATTCTAGCAAGGGGGCTATCCTAGGTACTACTTAGCTATCCCTACCTCAAAACCTATATCTGGTCTCTCTCTCCCAACCTCCACTGCCATTGGACTGTCTATGGCCTCCCAATTAGACTACCCTTTGTGCCTCTTCCTGCCCCCATGTCCAAAATCAAATCGCATTTTCCTCAGGTATATTTTTTTCAAGTTCTCATTTTATAATATTTATCCAAGTGCAAAAAAATAGGCTTGATAAATATCCATTGAATTGAATCACATTTGTGTGTGTATAATATTTCTCTTCAAAACTTCTTACAGTTTGTGTGAACAAAACAAACAAAAACAAAAACAAAACCAATAAACCAAAGACCACAGTTGTAGGCAACCTGAGAGAGTCTGAATCTATCACTAGAAAGTTTAGTATCTCCTTAAATAACTTGCTTCCTTTCCCCTGATGTTTTAATTTTTTAATGGGGGTAGGGAGGAGAGAGTAGAGATAAAAGGAAATACTTTACTAGTCATCAGAGAAAAAATAATGCTATAAATCAGATGTTATAATGTGTGTCTGTGTGTTCATGCCAGCATATTTGTGAATTTTTCAGAAAGAAGTAGAAAGGGTGGGAGAAACAATGTAAAAATATGCAAAGTGACAATAAACTGAGATTTACCTTGAGAATTTCCCTCTCTTTCCAATTTCAGATTTAGAAGTTTAGCATCTTTGCCCCGGGAGAAAATCACCAAGAAGCTTGCTGAGCTCAGGCTCACTGTGCCAGCTCTCTCCATGACCCTGGAAGTCCACTGGCATGCCCAGTGCCCCCATTACTCATCGTGGCCCCTACGGGCTGAGCCAGCCCAGTGGCAGTCACCACAGAATACGGTCCCAGCTCTGTGCTGACAGGCTTGTGGATATGGGAAGGAGTAAGAGAAAAGGAAGCAGGGAAACACAGATGGTCAGGCTTAGTGGGATGAGTACTGTCTTGCTCTTCTCCATCACTATCTCAGCTAGTGGCAAGCAGCCAATCGCTGCTTATTGCTCCTTTGATCTAGTTCTCTGTGTACCCTGGCATGGAAAAAGCATGCTTGATTTTATGTGAAAGTATTCCCTATGGAGGTACTGAATTATAGCACAAGGAGGAATTCTTATGCTCTTTATCTAGATCACTTTTCCTCCAACTATAAAACTAATGATCTTCTCAAAGCCCCCAGGAAGCCTCTGCTGGCACCTATCCACCAGCATCAGGAACAGCACATGGCATCTTTCTAAATCAGAGATCAGCAACCTTTTAAGGGAAGAAAGGGAAAAAACTACATCTTTGAATAATCTTAGAATATTACTCGAAAGAGCTGTATTCTTTTTATAAACTGATATTTTTATAAACTGATATTATTGTATAGATAGCATTTACATGTAATATGGACGTGGTTGTTTGTATATTATCTCCTTTTTAGACTGTGAGTTCTTTTGGTCTAGTTTTCCTGCCATAGAGAATTTTTTTTAATCTTTCCTTGTTTCCCCAGCACTTAACAAAGTGCCTGACACATAGTAGACACTTAATATATTCCTGTTGGCTGATTAAGCCTTCTTTCCCTTTTGGAGCTATGTAACTCTTGTCTGTGTCCTTTTAGACCCTCCAGAGGAGGGTCTATCCAACATACTGGGAGCCTTTTTTTTTTAGATCTTTATTGTTATATGGATAACTATAGAGAACATGGATGGTCCTTTGGTTTTCTCTTGATCCCACCATATGATCAGTCCATTTTTTAAAATCAAATCGTGTTTTCTATCTGTCATCTGTAGATTTAGATATGGCTACAGATTCTCTCTCTCTCTCTGTCTCTGTTTCTCTCTCACATATATATATATATAAATATATATACACACACACACACACACACACACACACACATACAAACACACATATATATATATTCATGGACACTTATATAGGAATGTATTTCTTGGTGGGTAAGAGGAAAATTCATTCCAAAGATATTTTATATTAATCTTGTCTATATTGGTTTATAAATTTATACTATTTTATATATATGAATAAATACAATTTAATAAGAAGATCAAATAATACTGTTTGTTGTACCCAGAAGACCCATGTTACAATGCACATGTAGGAACTAGGAACTAGAAGTCAGGTCTTCAAGAAGATTTTAAATTAAATTTAAATTTTTAAATAAAAATCAAATTAAAAATATTAAATAAATAATATATTATAATTATAATTTATAATAGATTAGCTAATTGGCCTTTTGGAAGGCAAAGAAGAGGTGATCCCATTAAGTATGGGAAATATAGAAAAAAGAAGAAGCAAAGTTAGAAGAAAGGGCAAATGGCAGTAGCGGTAAGAGGAATTGCCAAAAAAGCAGCAATGACAAAGATGAAGAATCCTAAGGATTAGATTTTATTTGAAGGTTAGAGTTTTTGAACATGATAGGGAGAAGAGAAGCAGTATCATTTAGTGGAAAGAATTCTAGAGGTGGAGTTAGACAAGTTGGGATGAATCCTGGCTGGACTATATGACCTTGGAAGGCTCTCCCAGGTCTGTATCTATGATCCTATGAGTCTGAGAAAGTCTAAAACTGAGGTTTTCTCACCCACATTTATTTATCAGTGGAGGTTATCAGGTATTTTCATGGTTAATGAGGTGAGTCAGCATTCTCTTATAAATCATTCTTCTATTTGGCTGAAATATTCCAATGGTATATACTTAAATCTGTAAATCTACTTAAACCTTAAAACTACTTGAGGAGTTGCCTTCTTTCAGGCAAGTTTCTTAGCCCTTGTTCTAAGAGAAAAAAAAAATATATATATATATATGTACATGTGTATATACATATGTATACACATAAATATAAATGGAAAAATATTCCCAGTTCCTGTTATAAGAAATGGCTGAAATCCCACTTTAAAGTTGTTGACACAAGCACTTGCAACATTCTTCCCTTTTGATGGTTGGATGCAGGATCCAAATGAAAGCTAGAAAGTTTAGGATCATGTGGAATAATCTATATCTTTTGGCATTAGAGAAAATTCAGTTAAGGACTCTTTTAAAGTATTTATTTACTGTTCTGAAGTACAAAAATCCAAGTTCAAATCCCACCTCCCTATCTGTTCAAATTTTACAAGTTCTTCATTTGTAAAATGGGAAATTGGACTAGATGAAGTCCTTTCCAGCTCCACCGCTATAAATTTATAATCATATAAGAACTAGGTTTTAATTCATTTTATCATCTTTCTGTCAGAGCTGTGACTAGAGTGGAGCACGGGGTTTTGCCATCTCTTAAAGGTTCTGACATTCTTCCATCCCTCTTCTAAGAGTCTAGTGACTGTCTGCCAGTAAGCCTGTTCTTGCTACATCATGGATTTGGAGAGATCACTATCTTGGGCTCTCAAACCACTACTGAGCTCCTCTCTGTCTTCTCCAAAAACCCTCTAAAAATTAAATTGGGATGGGCATGGCTCGGGAGGGAGTGGGTTAGACTCTGGGAACCAATCTTCTCTCCCAGAGTGACTGTTCTTGAATGTAAGGAGCTTCCATGAAAGCTGAACCATTGTTCACTGAAGTCACAGGGTCTGATGGCCAACGTAGGATTACAGGATTAGAAAATTTACAGCTGGGAAGCACCTTCAAAGCTTTTTAGTCCAATATTCTCATTTTATAGATGAGCAAACAGGGGTCCAGATAATCTAAATGTCTTGCACAAAGTTGCAGAAGTATACAGTGGCAGAAATGGATTTGAATTTAGGTCCAATGACTACAAATTCAGCACTCCATTTAGTGTTTGTGTTTGTGCATAAGTGTGTTCCTTCCCCAGGGAAGGCTCCCCTCATTGAGTTTTCTGGGGCATCTTTCTTTCTCCCTCAAAGAGTAATGTTTGGGAGTCTGTTCCCTTAGATCCAGAGTTTCTCCTCAAAGTATCTTTTCCAAATCTATACTTGTCCCAGGTTCCAGAATTGCCAATTATGGCTCAGTTTTAAATATTTATAGCTTCTTGATTCTAGTATGCACATTTATGTAAGTCACCATCATCATCAAAATTCTCTGACCATTTGCTATGTTCTTCCAAAATAAAGGTAATTTTGCTGGCCCACCAATGGAATTTATGCTTTTGAGCTGTTTTCCCAGGAGTGAGGATAAAGTGACATCAAATGACAGTCTTTTACCTTAATCTCTTTTGGAGGAGTGGCTTGTGTTTGAAGTAAGATTGGTCAAACTTAAAAGGTTGTTTGGTGACTGTTGAAAGGGGCAAAATGATTTATTGTGATTCAAAGCATTTATTTGGAGTGCTGGGAATCTTCTAGACAAAATAATCACCAAAATATAACTTCTAGGAGTTAAGAATAGGAGCTGGGGATCAGGGGCTGGCTCTATTCCATCAATATTGAGGTATATCCATGAATGAGCCTCTCTTCAAAGAGCAGAACTTGGAAGTGACGGGTTGTGGAGATGGCTATCTAAGTGACTGGAAGGTCAAGAATTTTCCTCATCTTCCTCTGTATAAACCCCAAATGTGCTACCCTCTGTGGGTGGATTAAACCCAGTCTCAGGCCTATGCGGGTGGAGATATGTTAGAATGTTTTAAAATAACAAAAATGAAATTCTGCAAGAGATAGTTCTTAGAATCAGGAAAAAAATGGTAAGAAGTTATTTCAAAGCTTTGCCTGGCAGAAATTCATATCATCTGTGGGAGTGGAAACGAAAATAAAATACTTAAAATAGATATATGAGATTCATCAAGAATGAGTCAGAAACAATAAAACATTAGTGACTGTCTCTTGCAATGCTACAAATGTTTTTGGTTTTAAATTTCATTGAGAAGTGGGGGAAATGCCCTATCTTAAGAATTTTTGTTATCTAAATAAATATTATCTAGCTGTGTGATCCCTGAGTAAGTTATGTTACAGCTCTGGATCGCATTTTCCTCATCTGTAACATAAGGGGGTTAGTCTAAATCATCTCTAAGGACACTTCTTGTTCTAAAATTCTATCATTTTGTGATTCTATGTCCTTTTAAGGAAAAACCACATTGTTACCCAATTCATCAACTGGCCTTCTTATTGCTATCATAAAAAGCCCAAGCATTCATTAAGCACTTACTATGTGCCAGGGATTGTACTAAGTTCAGAGGGGCAATGGGAGAAGGGGTAGTACAGAAAAAAAATGCAAAAAAAAAATCCGCCTTTGATGGCAAGGAGCTCACTGTCTGATGTATAATGCTGATAGAACATCCTCTCCCAAGTCTCCTCTTTCAGCAATTGGTAGCACAAACTGCGTCCACACCCCTCTCTGGAGTTCCCTTTCCCAACACTCACTCCATCTATTTCCAGCCCTAGGAAGGGAAATGCCGAGCCATTTGTGGCCGCCGACACAGACATTTCTCTGTATATCTGAGAAGTGCCAAAAAAAAATTCAAGGCATATTCTTACTGAAGGATTTAATAGAATTGGGTGGTCACCATATGTAGACAAACTAGAAAAAATGAAGCTTGTAATTAAGACAAAGACCAAGATATCTCAGTCTACAAAATTATGAAGGATATGAAGATGTGGGACTTCAGTGAAAAAAATGCTGGAAGTCTAGAAAAAGTAGATGTTCCTGGAAGCTGGAAGGATTGTTTTAAATAAATAAAAGGGCTTTACTGCTTTATGTGGTAAGTAATAAACCTATGGGGCAGCCAGGGAGCACAGTACCAGGCCTGAAGTCAGGGAAGACTCATCTTACCGAGTTCAAATCCAGCTTCAGACACTGACTAGCAGTGTGACTGGGCAAGTCACTTAAAACCCTGCTTACCTCAGTTTCCTTTTCTGTGAAATGAGCCGGAGAAGGAAATGGCAGACTGCTCTAGTTTTTTTTGCCAAGAAAACCCCAAACGGAGTCACAAAGATTCAAACATGATTAAGACTACTGAATAGCAACAAATAAACATATGCAAATTATTACTCCTAAGGGGTATATAAGTTCCAAAGAAGTTTCATTGAAATACTTGATGATAGATATTATAAGAGAACTATTATGAATGGATTGCAGGCCAAACAGAGGCAGGAAGGCTGGGTTCCAGTCTTGCCTTTGACTATTGTCTTAAGACATAATCATCCATCCCAGGAGAATTAGAGTACTAGTTAGCATTTATATAATGCTTTAAGGCTTACACAAATTATCTCATTTGATATTCTCAACAACTATAGGAGGTAGGTGCCTTTATCATCCCCATTTTACAGATTGGGTTAGGTGACTTGCTCAGGGTCACACAACTAGTGTCTGAGGCAGGATTTGAACTCAGATCTTTCTGATTCCAGGTAAAGTACTCTATCTCCTGTTCACATCTCTGTTCCCCGGACAACAGGGAAGAGCAATTATGACTCCACTGCTTAGGAGATCCTAAAAGTCACATGAAGAATTGGTTCTTTTCTCTGCAGCTTTTGGCTTCCTTCCATTCTCAGGTAAAACTCTCTGTGGGCTCCTTCCTCCTTAAGGTTTATATGATCTCAGATTCCAGCCCACGGACTGGTAATGAAAATAAAATGCTTGAAATAAACAAAAGGAGCAGCTCATGTTTATATATTGCTTTATGGGTTACAAAGAGGTTTTCCTTATAATAATCTGAGGTAGGTAGTATAAGTAATTATTGTTCCTATTTTATAGATAAGAAAACTGAGGTCAAAAGACTTGGCATTTAGTAAGAATGATTCAATAACAAAAAAAATTTAAAATGCATTTCTTGTAATCTGGTCATTTGGGGCTTTTTAAATATCAAAAATTTTTTAAAACTTAGGGAATAAGACAAGTTATCAGATAACCTAAAACATTCCTATTATTCAAGTCACTCAATGAATCACTGAACCTTTTATTGCTTTAAAGCAAAATAATATCATCAAAATAGTCTCTAGCTGGTAGACTTTCAGTTATCATGTCTTCTTCCCAGTGAGGTATTCTTCCCTCATTGTAGAGCTACACCCTCAGATGTGAGTGTCTTTGGCCCAGTCTGGAGCCAGTTTTATCAGTGGCTGCTGCCCCAAAGCCTGAGTCTCTCATTCCCATTTCAGTCTTTCCACTTGTCCACAAAGCTACCTCCCTTGTTCACTGCAAGGGTCCTCAATCTCCAGTACGGACAGACATAGCATGTCTCCCCTTATCTGAGAACCTCTGATTGTGTCTTACAGAACACAAGAACTAGGGGTTCCTTAAAAATAAAATTCCCCCCAAAATTAAAAAATTAAATTAAATTAAGGGAATCTCAGATTGTGGGGGCAAGACTCCTACAAGATCCTGCCTAAGTGTCTCTTGCTGTGGAATAATCCTGTTTTCCCTCTTAGGTAATCTTCCTTAGGAAGCTAGGAAAACAAGATTGATAGCATTACTAATAACAAGCTGCACTTTAACACTGGTTAATACATACTTCACCTAAATGTCTCTGTTCATTAGTGATATCAGATAAGTAGAATATGTCCTGGTGTACTAGATCCCAGTTGTTTCCTGTCTGTCACTCTATCTATGCTCTTGATTCCTTTAAGAAGATTTTAGTTTGGGGACAATTAGGTGGTGCAGTGGATAGAATACTGGTCTTGGAGTCAGATTTTTGACACTAGTTGGTTGATCTTGGGAAAGTCACTTAACTCCAATTGCCTCACCAAAAAAAAAAAAAAAAAAAGAAAGAAAGAAAAAAGAAAAGAAATATTAAAAAAAGAATACTTTATTTTATTTGGATGTCTGAATAACCTGGCAGTGACCATGGATGACACATTAATGAAATATAATTTGAATTCTCAAATTTTGTAACTTTGAAATAAACACGGCTTTATAAGGGAATTAATTTCAGTTCAGATCATGTCCTATATTTATATTCCTGAGCTCCAACACATCTCTATAAGAAAGATGTTTGTAGTAAGCTGTGTAAACTCCAAACAGCTAATAATAATTTTTTAAAAAGAGTAACCGTGTATATCACACAGAGACAGAATGATAGAATTATAAAGTCAGAAAGGAGCTTAAAGATTAACACAGTAGGCACTTAATAAATGCTTAACTTGATTTTTAAAAGTCTGTGACACTATGATCTGGGTTCTCTTGACCTCACTGAACAATCTAAACTGTAGCAGGAAAAAAGAATGACAAGAGGCTATTAATTAGGTATTGTGTCATACAGAGAGGGGTTTTGGCTGCTCCTAGTCCATTTGGGAAGAGAATGCCTCGGACCAAGGTGGGGGGAGACGGCAGAGGGTGATCAGGGCTTAAGATGTGATGAGCAAGAGGAATGGATTCATGATAAAGGCGTGTTTATGAATAACTAGAGCATATAAGAGACAGCTACATAGGGGAGCTCAAACCCAGTGGAAGGAGGCAAGAAAGGCTCGTTTTATTATAGATGAGGAAGAGGGGAAGCATCAGGGAGAAAGGAAGGGAAGGTTGTCAAGGACTGGGAATCCTAGGGAAATGTAATGGGCACAGGTTCACAGGAAAATAAATTCAGATCTGGAAGGGACTTTTGAGAAAATTTATCTGTCCCTTCCCTCTTTTTACAGATGAATAAACTGAAGCCCAGAGAGGTAAAGATTCTTTCCTACAGTCACACAGATAGTAAGAAACAACCAGAATCTGAACCCAGCTCCTCTGCTACAAATCCAGCACTTTCCTAAATTGGAGCTAGATATCAGAGGTTACTTAATGTCAGATTAAATTACTGAAAATCCTCTCATATCTGGCTTCAACCTTAGGAAAGTGCCAGCTGGGTTCCCATGATCTGGGGAATAAAAAGTCAGTAACTAGGGGAATAGACCCAGGATTAATCTCTGCCAGCTACATAAAGGATAATTTGGAAGGGAAGTAAAAAAGGAGGAAGGAGTGCAGTCCAAAAGGAGTCCAGTTGTCCAGGAAAAAGGTAAAGCAGGCTGAATTTGGATGATACAAGTTAAATCAACAAACACTATGTGGCACTGTGCTAAACATTGGAAAACAATGTATTAGGAAAGGGATAGTGTAAAATGCAAAAGAGAGAAGAAAATTAAACATTATGAGGATTTAGAAGGAAGATGGATTATCTCTGGTTAAGGAAGAGGCAGCATTTGAGTGTATTTTCATCAAAGGAATATCCATGCGTTACTCTCTACCAAATGTCTCTGAGGTCAAGAGTTTGCTTGCCTAGATTCCACCTATTCTCTATTGCCACACTCCTTGGTGCCATGTTGTGCCTGTTTGCCTGTTAAGATATGCACCTTTTGACTGATGCTGATGGTACTTTCCTTGACGGTCTTTAATCCCTAGTGGTTCTGTCTGGACTAGTCTCCCATCTACCAACCTATGGAAAAGACATAATAGACCACTGCTCTTTACAATGCATAGAGTTCATCTCAAAAAATTAGGATATAAATACTTTTCAAATTACAATTAACCCATATGTATAATAAGTGGAATTTCATCAGGACTGATATGTTTTATTCTTCTTTGTACCATCTATCTGTTTATCCATCCACCCATCCAATCATTTATCTATCCATCTATCCATTTATCTATCCACTCATCCAACCATTCATCTATCCATCCATCTATCTATCTACACTCTTATCAGTAATGTAGGCCTGTGAGTTCATAAGTTTGGGAGAATTTGTGGTGTGAAACTCTCTAGAAATGTAGATCATCAACTTACCTGTAATATATTCTTGAAGAGAATATACTTGGGAACCTAAAAGATTAGATGATTTACTTCTGGATATATAGTAAATATGTTTCAGAAACAAGAACATAGGTCTTCCTAATTGCAATATTAGTTATCTCGTCACTATATTATATTACTTTATCAGTGAATTTCTCAACAAGCATATATAAAGCACTTTCTATGGACCAGACAGTGTTTTAAGAGCTGAAAATACAAAGAAAGGCAAAAACATGATCCCTATCTTTTGTTATTACTATTCAGTTATATTTCAGTTACAGCTGACTCTTCATGACCCCATTTGGGATTTTCTTGGCAAAAAGACTGGAATAGTTTGCCATTTTCTTCTCTAGTTCATGCTACAGGTGAGGAAACTGAGACCAATAGGATTAAATAACTTGTCCAGGGTCATACAGTTACTAAGTGTCTGAGACCATATTTGAACTCAGCAAGATAATTCTTTCTGGCTACTTGCCTGGTATTCTATCCACTGTGCCACCTAACTAATGGTGGAGACAATGTGCAAAAAAAAAACCCATTTATATAAGATATATTCAGAAAGGCAAACTCAGAAAGCTAGTGTGATAGAGTGGTAGTAGAGCAAGAAAGATCCTTATAAGATGGATTAGAGCTGAGTCTTAGCTTTATATGTCTAGATCTATTTAGTGCTCTCAAATTTGTAAACTGCCTACTATGTGCTGGAGTAAGATGAAAAAATGAAAGAGATCCTGCCTTCAAGGAACTTTTATTCTAGATTTAATTACTCTTGTTATAAATGATTCCTCTCTCCTCATATCATATTTTGGTTTTTTATTTGTTCAGGGTTAGAGTCCACCTCTCTCTCTGACATTAGAATGTCAGTAATTTCTTGAACACAGGAACTAGTTTTCATTTTGTATTTGGATTCCTACTGCCTTGCACATAATGGGTGCTTGATAAATGTCTATTGCATGAATGTTGTACATTCTGTGAATAGAAGTCCAAATTCATAGCTTTGGTTAATAAAACATCAATACTAGAAACCTTCTCATTATCCAAAAGGACCTGTAGCAAAAGTGAGATAACTCTGGTTCAGTCATCTTAGAGACATGTCCTTATTTTTCCAGGCTGAAGAATTTGAGTATTTTTACTTTACCCTGTAGTTGAGAAAGATAATATAAATTGCCAACTTCTGTAAGAACATGTATAGTTTTTGGGTCTTTACCCATTGTCATCTCTAACTTTATATCTTTTCAAGAACATAGCTCAGTTCTCTGCACACAATAGGTACTTAATAAATGTTTAAATCCAATAGTATCCTCAGTGCCTAACAAAATGCCATGCATCTAGCGGGAACTCAATAAATATTTGAGGATGATGAAATGCCATTAACTCTCTACTCCTCAAAATATTTAGAGCTGAGTGGGGCTTTGTCAAGTGACTCAACTTCCTCTCTGTCCTAATGAAGAAAAAAAACAGTTCCAAAGAAATGAAATCAGTTGTTCCAGATCACAAAAGTATTAAGTGTCACAGTTAGAAACCAAATCCAATGCTCTTTCCAGGATCCTGATCTTCCTTGGTTCACTGAATTCCTTGTGACCTCTTTCTTGAGATGAGGCAACCATACAATATTCCAGGTGTAGGTGTAGCATGCTTTTATAAACAAGTTAAGATAGTGTTTTCTGTTTTATTTCTGAGATCAGCAGCACCAGCTTCCAATAAAGAAGAAGTTTTTGTGGGTTGAGAGCAAAGAGAAGCCTTTCAGACACTGACATCAGCTACTTTCCCATGAGAAGCCCAGAAATCTTGCCATACCATAAATAGCTTTCCCTTTTCTATTTCCTGCAGACAAGCAGGGAATTTTTCAGAGCCCAAAAACAAACATCTAAATTCTCCTTCTAGCACATACAACTTTTGATTGATGTTTCTCTAACTAGACTTTTATAAAGAGATACCAATTACATATATACACCTATTTGTCCCCTACCAGATTTTCCTGATCTTGACAGTTTGATTGCTGAACCTGTTCCCTATTGCCAAACTCCCTGACACCATATAGTTTCTGTTTGCTTGTTAAGACATACATATCTTGACTGATGCTGCTGGGAGTTTCCTTGACTGTCTCCTGGCCCCGGTGGATCTGTCTGGTCTCTAGATGCCAGATGTGTATAACTGGATATACACATACATGTGTGCGCACACACACATAATCTGTATCATAGCTCTATTGGCATACATAAATACAATTATAGCCTGTAAAGATCTATCCTTAAATTTCAGTAAAAGGAAAGGAGGACTTGAGTCAATAAAAATAATATTGTAGACTTTCTTAATGAAATAATAGTCCAATTTAATAATACAGAAGAATGTGAATAAATGGGCATATTATTCTGACTCCCATCTATCAAAGCCTTCCTTTTTTCCATTGTGTGATATTTATGTACTAATTCATAATGATTATCTCTTCCTCCTCCCAATTTAGTCTCTGAATCCCCTTCTCTAAGTACAATCATAATACATTACAGAATTCTTTGAAGGACTTGACAATTCCCTTTCCCACCTTTGCCATAGCAGTCCCCCTGACAGTGTAGACTAAAGGATTGAGTTACTCCATTTTCTGTGCTTCAGGAACAAGGAGCAGACTGTGTCTATGTAAATAAAATAATTTGAAAAAATGGAAATGATCATAAATTTTGCAATTGCCAATAACCAATAAAAACAGTTCCACTCCTCCATCACTCTTTTTCTTGAATAATGGATTATTTCTCCTAAACTATAACATATTGCTAAATATATCCACACATAGAAACATACACATATCTATATATACACATGATTTTACACAAAATGCACATGCACACTAAAACAAAGTAAAAGATGAATGGTTTTGTAGGGAGGAGAGGCAACAGGAAGGTGAATGAAGGAAGGTCAGAAGTGAATAAGAGAGTGTGATGGAAATGAAAATGAGGATGAGTAGACAAAATCACAAATGGTTAGCAAAGTCACTCACAACAAAGGTATGATGTTGGTACAATGTTATTCCCTTTTTACAAATAAAGAATTAGACTCAGAAGTTAAGTGGCTTGCTTAGGATCAAACAGCTTGTATGCATCACAGGTGGGGTGCAAGCCCATATTTCTCCTGACTATAGAAAGGTCTCACTCATAGGGGTCCTCAAACTTTTTAAATAGGGGGCCAGTTCACTGTCCCTCAGACTGTTGGAGGGCCGGACTATAGTAAAAACAAAAACTTTGTTTTGTGGGCCTTTAAATAAAGAAACTTATAGCCCTGGGTGAGGGGGATAAATGTCCTCAGCTGCCATATCTGGCCAGCAGGCTATAGTTTGAGGACCCCCTGATAGAGCTTTTTCAGTTTCATGATACCAGTTGCCATATCTTTGTAAATCTTTTGTAAAGAATCTTTGTAAGGTTATCTTTGTACAATTAATAGATATTGGGGGGTTGAATTTTTAGAAACACAGTGATCCTATTCTTCTCTCCCTCTCCCAGTTTTAACCAATCCTGTCTATATCTTTCTGTATGCTGCAGTTAACTGAGAGCCTAAAATCCCTTCTCTTTACCCTAAATCAGAGTGAGAACTGAGTATGGAGCATTTAAGAAGAACAGAATCCATATCCTGAGGCCAGCAATTCCAAGCTTCATCCTAGAGGTTCCTTTCAATTTAATAAATATTTATTAAATGCCTACTATGTGCTTAACACGGTACTAAGTGATGGGGATATAAAAGGAGTCAAAAGGCAGTGTCTGCTCACAAGGAATTTACAATCCAATAGGAAAAACAATGTGCAAACAAATATCAACAAAACAAACTATAAGATTAACAAGAAGTAATTAAAAGAGGGAAAGCAATGGAATTAAGAGTGGTTAGGGTGGGGTTCCTGGTTGTTACAGTATTAATATTCCCTGATCATAAAGTTATCTTTATTACTATTAATATCTGAAATCCATATAGTGTTTTATGGTTTACAAAGTGCTTTATGTTCATTATTTCATTTGATTTTCATATCAACTTTGTCCACTAGGTACTGTCTATATTATTGTTATTCCCATTTTGTTATACCTGTATTCCTTAGAGATGGGAAAGCTGAAGTTTAGATAGGGTCAGTAACTCATTCAGAGTAATAAACTGGGAAAGCTGAGATTCTAAGCCATGTCTTTTGTTTCTGGATTATACTACAACTGCCTCCCCATTCAGAAGCGTCTCATTCTATTGCATTCTAAAGGGCATCAACTTCGGCTTTATATCATTTTGTATCCAACAAGCATAAAAGTGAAAGCTAAGAGATCCAGAGTCAAACTAATTCCCATACTCTAATTTTTGCTTACATTCCGCCTCGTTCATCATTCCCCAGATATTTGTCAGCCTTTGCTCTGTAAGATTGGAATATTAGCAAATTTTGGAATAACAATATACGTGGGAAGGGTCCTGGGAAGAGACAGTGAAATTCCTTCCACTGGTCTCCTTTTGACTTTTTCCCATAGTGTACTGTATTAAACGCCTGCAATGTTTGCTACTATTAGGACTGACAAGGTTGGTTTTTAAAAGGTGTTTGACTGTCATCCATGGGTCGAGTTAATACACATTAGTTAGTTGGCTGTCAGTATTATCAACATAGATTATTACTAACTTAATAATGTAGGCTTACTAACAAATAATAGTGTTGATTAATATTTTACATAATTATTACCAGTATTTATTGATAAATTAATAATATTATTAGTAATAATAAGATATATGTCACTTTAGAACATTATAGATATTATCTCATTTAATTCTCACAACTTGAGCACTAGATGCTATTATTGTCTCTCTTTAACAGAAGAGCAATCTGAGAGAGAGAGATTTGCTCACATAGCTAATATGGACATACTTCAAAGACACTGTAGAGTTCCAGTAAATATTGCAATAAAGCAAGTCACAAGAATTTTTTTTTTGTTTTCCAGTGCATATAAGTTATGCTTACCCTACTTTTATTGATGTTGCTTGTACTCTATTAAGTGTACAAATGCATTATGTCTTAAAATAAGTATATATATTAATTAAAAATACTTCATTGGTAAAATGAACTTGCAGTAAGTCATAGTCTTTTTTTGCTGGTAGAAGTTTTTACCTCCATGTTGATGCTGTTCACCAAGATGGGGCTTGCTGAAGAATGGGCTGGCTGTGGCAGTTTCTTAAAATAAGACAACAAAGTTTGCCTCATCGATTGACTCTTCTTCTCACCTGAATACTTAGAATGATTGTAAGGTTATTGATGGGCCTGATTTCAATACTGTTCAAGGGAACAGAGGGGCCTGAGGAGACTAAAGATTGATGGGGGAATGACTGGTTGGTCAGAACATACAAAATTTATCCTTAAATTTGTCATCATATATAGGAACAATTCATGGGACCCCAAAATAATTACAATTAAAACATGGAAAAGGTCTGATCATGAATCACCATGACAGATGTGATAATAATGAAAAAGTTTGAAATACCAAGAATTACCAAAATGTGATACAGAGACGTAATGTAAGCACATGTAATCCTAAATGTTGTTAAAAAAATAAAATTGATAAACGTGTTCAACAGGGTTGCCGTGAACCTTCAATCTGTAAAAAAATGTATTATCTGTGAAGTGCAATAAAATGAGGCATCCCTGTGTCTAAGAAGCGATTTGAATTCACATTTTCCCAACACCAAGTCCAGCATGCTTTCCATGGCCCTACCTAGTTCAAGTCAGTCAGATCTGTGTGGTCCCTCAACTACCAGGACAACTTAACATCTAGTCATTTTATTTAAGGTAACAATAGTAGAAGTCAGAGTGATGTAGTAGAAAGAATACTCAATTAAGCATCACAAGACCCGGATTCAATTCCTGCCTCTACCAGTTGGCCTTTGCATTCATAGAAAGTAGAAGGTTTCAAGAAGATGGGTGACATGATCAGATCTGCATATAATGGAGTTCAGTCTGTTTGCTGAATAAAGGGTGAATTGTAGCAGAGAAGGCTACTAGGAACTGGAATTAAGAAACTGTTATTGAGAAAGATAGTGTAATCTTTCATTTAAAAAAAAAAAGGATGGTCATATTACATTCTTGCTCATCATAGATGGCTTTGGATAGTACTTGAGTTTGTCTTTCCACACTTACCTAAATCTAAATGGGATCTGAGGCTCAAAGAAGAATAATCTTAAGCTATAGCTATATCTACCCAAACCCAGAAATTGCTTTTATGGGGAGACTATCCAGTTGAATCAATTTAATAATAGAACCAGATCACATTTATTATGTGTATTTTTGAAAAATCAGATTAAATCAAGCAGATGCAATCTTTAATAGAATGAAAGGGGATACTTTGAAATGAATGTGACTTGCACTCATTTCAAATAAATATCTAAATGACATAGTAGATAGAGGACTGAGTTTGGAGCCAGGAAGACCTGAGTTAAAATCTAGTCTCAAATATTTACTATATGACCCTAAGCAAATCCTTTAATCCAACTGCCTTAGTTTTCCTATTTGTAAAAGGGGGATAAAATAGCATATATTGAATATGTTTGTGAAGCCTTTAAAAGGTATTTTGCAAACTTTAAAATGCTGTTTGAGTTCTAGCTGTTATTATAGTGATTATTAGTTACACTTAGCTGAAATAAGTCAGGAGAAGAGACCACTAGTGTCTCCTTCAGCGTTCCAGATACTTGGGTGAGTATCTGTGACAGACAACACAGTTTCATACCTTGCCACTTTCAAAGGCATATATCTAGCCCCAAGAACTTCATTCCTTGTATTCTCCCTTCTCTACCTGATATCCTTTTAGTGCCATCCTCCTCCCAAACAATGCAATATTTCTTTGCCTTGGGAGATGATTCCAAAACATAGAAGTTTATGTAGATCCAAATCATTCTAACTTCAGATGGTGAAGATGTTACATAAGAGTCAATAATTAATTAGTATTTTGGAATTTGCCAGATGTGCTCTCTCTTTGTACTCAGTGACAGATGAATACAATGCAATGGACAATTCTAAAAACTGTCCCTTAGTGGATTGGGGCAGTCTTGAGATGCTAAGCCTATTTCATTTCTTAGATCTTAATGGAAACATTCCTATCTGGTCTCCTCCCTTTTGAGGCTATAACAAGAACTGAGGAAGTAGAGACCACTGGCTTAATTGCTGTATTCTGAAGTAGCCATTGTCTGTAGTCAAATAACCAAATATGGTCATTTGGTTAATGTGTGTTGCAACCAAAAACAGGATTACCAATTCAATCCTCATGCTCCACTAAATTTTCTTTGGTTCTATGGCCAGAGGCAACCCCAGCCAGTGGTCTTACAAAATCTGTGCCATTGATTACAGGAAGGATGAGGCTGGGTTTTTTCTGGGGGGGGGGGGGGGGGGGGGGGGGGGGGGAGGGCCCAAGGGAGCGGAGAGGGGAAGGGGAAAGCAGGAAAAGGATGGAGGGGGAAAGAGAGGAAGGAAGAGAAATGGGATGAGGGAAGGACAGAAAAGAGAGTGAGACAGAGAAAGAGGGAGAAAGAGAGGGAGATAGAGAAAGAGAAGAAAAAAAGAGAGAAGAAGCAAATGAGAGAGAGAGAAGAGATATTTACAAAGCATTTCATAAACCTTAAAGAAGGGGATAGATGATGTATATTCATAGTTATTTGCATGTTTGGCTCACCCATTAGAATAGCTGTGTTTTTTTGTTTTTGTTCTTAGTAAACCTAGCACTTAGTAAATACTTGTTGCTAATGATGATAGAAAGCTGGTCTCAGAATCAAGGACCTGAGTTCAAATCCTCTTTCTGATTCTGTGACTCTATTCAAATCATTCAATCTTACAGTGACCCCCCCAAAAAAAAAAAAACTCTCTAAGATTATTAATTGCACAGGAGAATCTGAACTTTCTCACTAGAACTTTGCAACCCACATGAATTTATGGAGATCTGCTCCCCCCATCTTGAATGAATATTTGCATATTTGCACAACTGCTTGAACTGAATTCAATTTTAAAAAATACCACAAGAATTAATTCAGTTGAACAGCTGTGAGTGTTTTTTCCCTTTATTATTAATACTTTTCTTATATCAAAGAGCCAATTGGCTTGAAAGGCCTATTTTTGAATCTCACCTTAGCCCTTAGATAGAACTGGTGTGAGTCTACCGCACAGCATGTCCTGCATCCTCAAAAGTACACTAAGGGGAAGTGTTGAACATATTTTCCAGAGAATGTTTTGTCCAAAAAAACTTTGCATAATCTACTTTGGAACATAAAATATGTGATTGTGACACAATATGTTTGAAGAATAAAAAAACGAGTAAACAGAGAAGACAATAAAAAAAATCCCTCCTTCTAAAGGCCAATCTAAAAATGCCATAAACTCTCAATGAGGCCCTTCCAAGGCATATTAGGAAATATATCCCAGTACAGACAGGAAGAAAAAGAAAACTGTTAAATTCAGTCAGTGGAATGTAAGCCTCTGGAGGAAATGGGCTTATTTTCACTTGGTCTTTATATCTCTTATCACCAAGTATAACACCCTGGACCTGGAGGCCTTTTATAACTTCTTGGTTTGGATTGTTGGATTGGTGGCTGAGCTGGACAAAACTCATTCTAATATCGGAGCTGGCTAGGAGTCTTTTGGTTTTTTTAAATTTAATCTCAATTTTCTCCATCTTTATTTCCCGATGTAACACATAATAGTGAAAATACAGACATATTTAAAAAAAAAAGAAAAAAGGTATAGCTATTCTGACTTTACTAGTGGGCAATCAGCACTCTGAGGGGGAAATGGATGGCTGTCCAATAAGAGAGCAGCAAGAGCTCTTCATCAGGGGAGTGGCCAGAGTTAATTAAGCTCTCACCCTGGTTTCATCATTCATTAGCACCGTTACTTTTGTCAAAAGGTTTCACCCTCTCAGCCCTCAGCTTCCTCATCTGTAAAATGAGGGGAATGGACATGATGATCTCTCAGCTTTAGATCACATAGGTCTACTCCAGACCAACAAGTTGGGATATTAACCACAGTCTTTTTCTTCTTTTTTTTATTATAATAACTTTTATTGACAGAACCCATGCCAGAGTAATTTTTTACAATATTATCCCTTGCACTCATTTCTGTTCTGATTTTTCCCCTCCCTCCCTCCACCCCCTCCCCTAGATGGCAAGCAGTACTATACATGTTAAATATGTCACAGTATATCCTAGATAAAATATATGTGTGCAGAACCAAACAGTTTTCTTGTTGCTCAAGGAGAATTGGATTCAGAAGGTATAAATAACCTGGAAAAAAAAAAAACAAAAATGCAAACAGTTTGCATTCATTTCCTAATGTTCTTTCTTTGGGTGTAGCTGCTTCTGTCCATCATTGATCAATTGAAACTGAGTTAGATCTTCTCTTTGTCAAAGAAATCCACTTCCATCAGAATACATCTTCATACAGTATCATTGTTGAGGTATATAATGATCTCCTGGTTCTGCTCATTTCACTTAGCATCTGTTCATGTAAGTCTCTCCAAGCCTCTCTGTATTCATCCTGCTGGTCATTTCTTACAGAACAATAATATTCCATAACATTCATATACCACAATTTACCCAACCATTCTCCAATTGATGGGCATCCACTCAGTTTCCAGCTTCTAGCCACTACAAACAGGGCTGCCACAAACATTTTGGCACATACAGGTCCCTTTCCCTTCTTTAGTATCTCTTTGGGATATAAGCCCAGTAGGATCAAAGGGTATGCACAGTTTGATAACTTTTTGGACATTATTCCAGATTGCTCTCCAAAATGGCTGGATTCGTTCACAACTCCACCAACAATGCATCAGTGTCCCAGTTTTCCCGCATCCCCTCCAACATTTTTCATTATTTTTTTCCTGTCATATTAGCCAATCTGACAGGTGTGTAGTGGTATCTCAGAGTTGTCTTAATTTGCATTTCTCTGATCAATAGTGATTTGGAACACTCTTTAGCATTTTAACATTAAAGGAGCAAAGAACTTGGAATATGATATTCCAGAGGGCAAAACAGCTAAGATTACAACCAAGAATCAGTCACTCACCCAGCAAAACTGAGTATAATCCTTCAGGGGAAAACATGGATACTCAATAAAACAGTGACTTTTCAAGCATTCTTGATGAAAAAATAGCTGAACAGAAAATGTGACTTGCAAATACAAGACTTAAGAGAAGTAAAAAAGGTAAATTGAAAAGGGAAATCATAAGAGACTCAATAAGGCTAAAATGTTTACATTCTTTTTTGGGAAGATGATCATTGTAGCTCCTAAAAACTTTATCATTATTAAGGTAGTTAGAAGGACTGTATATATAGACAGAAGGCACAGATGTGATTTGAATATGAAAGAATGATATCTAACAAAATAAACTTAAGGGGTATGAATGAAGTGGGAGAAAAAGAAAAGGAGAGGTAGAATGGGATAAATTCTCACATAAAAGAGGCATGAAAACATTTTTATAGTGGAATGGAAGCCATATGGGAGATGTGTGAGGGAATGAGTGAACCGTATTCTCATCAGAACTGGCTCAAAGAGGAAATAACATACACATTCAATTGGGCATGGAAATCTACAGGAAAGTAGAAGAGGAAAGGGATAAGAGAAAGGTGTGATAGAAGAGAGAACAGATTGAAAATCAGTAGTTAGAAGCAAAGCACTTTTGGGGTAAAGGGAGAGAAGATAAACTAAATGAGGAGGAATAGAATGGAGGGAAATACAATTAGCAATTGTAACTAATGCTATTTTGAAGTTGCTCTGATAAAGACCGTATTTCTCAAATATATAGAGAACTGAGTCAAATTTATAAAAATAAGAGCCATTCCCCAATTGATAAATGATCAGAAGATATGAACAGTTTTCAGAAATAATCACAGCTATTAGTCATATGAAAAAAATATTTATTAGAGAAATGCAAATTAAAACAATTCTGAGATACTACCTCATATGTATTAGATTAATTAAAAGAAAAGAAAAAGAAAATCACAAATGGTGGAAGGCAGGAGGAAAAAATGAGATATTAATGCACCTTTGGTGGAGTTGTGAACTGATACAGCCATTTTTAGAACAATTTGGAACCATGCCCAAAAGACTATAAAACCATGCATATCGACCTAAGAATACCACCTCTAGATCTGTATAAAAAAGAGATTTTTTTTAAAAAAAGGAAAATTATGTATATGTGCAAAAATATTTACAGCAGTTCTTTTCTGGTGGCAAAGAACTGGACGTTGAAGGGATGACCATTAATTGGGGATTGGCTGAACTAATTGTGGTATATTATTATGATGGAATACTCAACAGTCAAATCTATTACCCACAAAAGCAGCAAAGAGAGCTTCCAGATGCTATAGCAAACCAAAAGAGAAGGGCTTATAAGAAGAAAAGATAGCTGTGCTATTTTTTTCTGACAGAAACCTGGAAATATACAATATTAGGACTTTTGTGTAAATACATTGCATTTTGTCCTCTGAATTTTCATTTCCTTTCTTGACTCACTCTGAAGATCATAGAGATTACGTGGCTTTGTTCAGTTGTACACATTTCTTCATCTTAAATATAGACATAAACCTCAGAACTTTCATAATTTTATTATTTATTAATTCTCATAGGTTATGGATGGACTTTGACCTTACAAGCACCCTGTTTTAATAAACAAACTGCTATGGACTTCAAT
Source organism: Sarcophilus harrisii (assembly GCF_902635505.1). Taxonomy (NCBI): domain Eukaryota; kingdom Metazoa; phylum Chordata; class Mammalia; order Dasyuromorphia; family Dasyuridae; genus Sarcophilus; species Sarcophilus harrisii. The sequence continues at coordinate 183,370,778 of NC_045430.1, read as the reverse complement.
ACATTGCATTTGAATTCACTTGCTATTCAAATATCCAGGAGTGGCAGACCATCACAAACACCTGTAATCCCTGATCCTGGGGAAACTGAGGCTGTCTGGGCTATGGAGAGATGAGACGATTAGGTATCCCTACTAAAGTAGGTATTATTATGGTGAGCCTCTGAACATACATATGTATGGGGGGAGAGGAACTGAAGGAAGCAAGACAAATTGGCCAGGTAGGCAAAGAGAGCAGGTCAAAGCTCCCGTGTGAGACCTGGCTAAATAGTTCTTGATTTTCTACTCTGGGTAAGATGTTTTTTGTTGGTTTTTAGTCATTTTAAAGTCATACCTGATTCTTCATAACCCCCATTTAGGGTTTTCTTGGCAAAGACATTGGAGTGGTTTGCCATTTCCTTCTCCAGCTCATTTTACAGATGAGGAAACTGAGGCTGACAGGGTTAAGTGACATGCCCAGGATCACACAGTTAGTAAGGATCTAAGGACAGATTTTGAACTCAGGAAAGTTAGTCTTCTGACTCCAAGCTCAGAGCTCTATACAGTGCACCATCAGTGCCTTGAGTTAGGCAAGGGAGACCTAATTTTATTTTTAAAAAAGCAACAACAATTAACGAGCTTCTTTGATCTGCAGTTCTCCTCAAATCAGTTTGTGTTTTCAGTTCCCATGTTTTAACTAAGGGTAGGTAATAAATAATATCTGGACAACCTTAAATGATAATTTGAGAAACAGCATGGTGTGTTGAAAAGAGTGCTAGATTTGTCAAACATGATTCTGCCAGATACTGACGGTGTTATCTTGGGCAAATTACTTCTGAGTCTAAGTTTCCTTATTTCTAAAATAAAAGATTATGAATAAAGTTAGCTCTGAGGTCTATTCTAGCTCTAAATCTAAGATCCTATAATATGATCATGGATAGATTATAGTATTTAATGGCTCTTTGTTGCTCTCTCCCTCCCCTTTCACCCTGAGAGGAAGAGAAAATTCTCAAAATGATAGTAAAGGGTGTTTGTTTCTTAAAAATTACAATTATTCTCCTCTATTAAAATATATTATATAAATTCTTGTTTTATCCCATAAATTAAAATTTTAAAATAATTTTTAAAAAGAGTTGAAGTCTGCTTTTCGAAAACAAAAAAGCAGCTTAAGACCCAACTAATCTTAATGAGGAAAAGAGTCTTATTTCAAAAATCTTTTTTTGGTCTCAGCTCCAATTGTTATTCTTTTTTTATTCAGGTGTTTTCTTTCTCCTGCCCTGGAGTAAATGTTTCATCCAAAAGTTAAAATTTGATTAGAAGAGTTCCAAAAGCACTCACCAAGAAAAAACAAAATAAAATAAAACCCTGTGGTAATCTTTGCTCCTTTTCAACCTGCAGGACAAAAAGCTCTTGCCTTAGTACAGAAAATGTGTTCACACACCATCCTTAATGTTGGCTGATTTCCATATAACCTAATATGGCTAAGAAAATGTTTGACTGCAGCCGAGCAAGGACTGCCAAACTTGACAGCTTTTTAGTGAGGAGAATGCCACAGAGCCCTCTGTTTAGACTCAATGTAATTTCAGCTCAGATGCAGCGATTATCCATTCACATCAACTAAGCCATAATTGTACCTCTGTAATGAAAACCAGATACCTGCCCCTCTTGCCCACTGACAAGGAAGATGAATAAATATCAGCCACCAAAAAAGGTTCTTGGAGTTTGTCTACTGAATGTGTTGTCCTTCTTGGGATATAGAAGTGACTGGGATAGTCTGAGTCCAGATGCTCTCAAGAAAGTGTACTGCTTTGCAAAAGACTTCTCTTTCTCAGTGGAGAAAGAGCAGAAGGAAAGGACTTTTGGACTCTGGCACTTTTAATTCCCACTCCTCAACCCCCCAGGAAAATGTAAGCTTGTGGAGAGCAAGCAAATGTCTGATTATCTTTAGACCAGATCTTTGCTTTTCCCGTGCAATCAAACCTATAATTTTTGTCTTTGCATCTCTAGCAACTAGCCTGGAGTTTACCAATGTTCTTTTTTTTTTTTCATGGGTTGAGAAGAGGAGACTGGCCTATGATTTCATCAATTTAAACAACTCATGGCATAGAAATTCCTCTACCCATATGGATTAGGCAAGGCTCTTGGAAATGAAGACCTATATCACTCAGATTATGGGAGTCAGAGATAGAAGCCTTCTGACTGTAAAGCTGGCTCTCTATTAAATCTGACTGCCTATGACCTTGAGCATGGGAAGCACTAAATAAATGTTAAATTTTCAATCCAGTCTCATCTTCACTATCAATTCTTCTTTGATTTTCCAGTTTCTGATAGTGATCAATCACCATTCCCTGGTCATCCAGACTCAAAAGCTTAGCCATAGGACAAAGGCACAGAGTTAGAAGAGTCCTCAAAAAAAATCTAATTATTGGATCATAGAGATAGAGCTGCAAAAAACTTCTCTGATGCATCTAGTTCAGTCCTCTACTTTGCAAGTAGATAGAGCAGTGGATAGAACACCAGGCTGGGAGTCAGAAAGACCTGAATTCAAATGCACCCTTTTTTACTTCTTAGCTGTGTGACCCTGGGCATGTCACTTCACCCTGTTTGCCTCAATTTCCTCATCTGTAAAATGTTCTGGAGAAGTTAACAGCAAACCACTTCAGTATTTCTGCTGAGAAAAACTCAACTGGGATTATGAAGAGCCCAGCATAATTGAACAACCACAACACTGTGCTAAGGACTTTATATATATTATCTCATTTGATTTCTTAACAGCCCTAAAAAGTAGGTGCTATTATAATCCCATTTTTTTTTTACAGATGAGAAAACTGAGACAAACAGCATTTAAATGACTTTTCTAGTATCATCCTGAATGGACACAAATCCCTCCCACTAGACTCTGAGAACAATTACTGAACAGGGACTGGTTTTTTTGTTTCCTTATATTCCTTTTTTTCCCCTTTCCTTTATAACCTCAGCATGTAGCACTATACTCCTAATCAATCAATCAATAAGTTTATGAGCCATGATCTAGGTTAGAAGCTGGGGACACAAAGTCTATGGGGAGTGCCCTAATATGTAAAAAATGAGGAGGTTTTATGAGATCAGCTCTGGGATCATTAGCTTTACAAGCTTCACTTTCTCCTTTATATAATTAAGTACTTGTTTCACTTCATAATGTTGCCTTACAAAGATCTAAGAGTTTTGTCCTGAAATTCACTATATTTTGTTTGGGAATGTCTTCGTAATTTTTCTGGGAACATGTTTTCTATTCCTTTAAAAAAAAAACATGCCCTGTTTCTCTTTCTTCGCCAATCTATTCTCCATGCAGCCATAAAAATTAAGTTCTTGTGTATGTTTGTATATATATATATATATATATATATATATATATATATATATATTTGTATATATGTTCCTGTATATATCACTTCTCTGTTTGATAAATTTCAGTGGCTCCCTAACATGCCCATACCATCCATGGAGTTTTCTTGGCTAAGATAGATTAAGGCAGATTTTAAGGGACTTGCCCAAGATCACACAGCTAATTCGCTTCCATGGCTAGATTTGAATTTGAATCTTCCTTACTCCAATTCTCCAGTTGCATGGTATCTAGCACAAAGATGCTTAATAAATGCTTGTTCACTTGTGCTAACCGCTGTCCTATTTGAATTATGGTTCATACAAGAGCAGTTCCATGGAAATAACCAAAGATAGCTTTAATTCAAATAGGAAAGTGGGCAGGGAACATTTTTGTCTTTTTGTGACACTATGGAACTAAAAGGGAAACTCAGGCATTTTTGTGCAATAAAGTAGTGAAATAAAGTAATGCAATAAAGTATGGTAAACATAGCTGGACAGAAACTGGGGGCTTCAAAGATATTGGTCAAGAACAATAGGCATCTGAGTATTTCCCAAGGCTTTTTTAGAAGAGAAAGCAAGATCACATTAAATCTACCAGTAATTGGTTTGATTTTGTATTTCTATAATCATGGTCCTCAAAAACTGGCAGTGGTGAAATTCTCTACATTTAATAACATGTGGTGGAATCCTTCATTAAAATCTTTAAGGAAAGGATAGTCAGATAGTGTGATGGATAGAGCACTGAAGTCAGGAGGATTGTAGTTCAAATCTAGTCTTAGATACTTATTACTTGCTATGTGACCCTAGATAAGTCACAACTCAAATTATTCCCTTCATCTCCAAAATGTAATAAATTCTTTAAGAAAGCTTATAACTTATAACTAATGGTTATAATATTGTAGAACATAATCCAGGGTTCCTAACTCTCAGCCTAGTGACATTTCCATTGAGGCACAATTAACTTTCTTGAAAGTAATATTTTTTGGAAGAATATCTAGTTGAGGTATCCAAGGAGATAGTGATGTCTAAAAAGTAAGACAAATCATAAGTGAAGAACTATTTTGCGATACTTCAAGGGGAAAAAAGTCAATAAGGCCTGAAAGTTGATACCAGCAGGAATGGAAAAGAAGGATAATATCTAAGAAGCATGACTTGAAAATACCAACAGTGATGCAGGTCTCCTGCTCTTGTCAGAAAAATGTTAGAACACAGGTGCTAAAGGAATCAAATAGACATTGCCACTAGAGTGCTAAACTGTACTTTGTTACAAAGAAGGATTCTCTGAGGTGAGATGAAGAAAAGGGGAGAAATGATAGAAATATAAAAATTTTTAAACATTCAAAATCCCCCCTTTATAAAAGATAGTATATAAGGAACAACCTGGTAACAAATTCTTTTTATTCTTCACATAAATTGAAAGGTATTTGCCTTTCTTTAGATTGTTAAGTCTGGCCTCTGGGAACTGTAATGAATATTGATGATTAAACTCTTAGAGGCCTAAAACTATGGAAACAGCCAATGCACTGAATAATTTTCCACTGTAATTATAAAATGACATTTGGCTATTGTATCATTAGAGATATTTATATTAATTACATAATTGTGAAAATTGCCCAAACAACCAATTCCAAATGACAACGCTAAAAGATAAATCCATAATTTACTTAAAGAAAATCTAGGTAATAAAAATTTCCCCCAAATGGAAAATTTAGACCTTAATAATGAACATAGCTAAAGATAACAATAATATTGTCACTCACCTTATTCTAATATTTTGACATTTCACAACTGCTCAAAAGCTAAAAATCATACATTTAAATCTTTCTTATTTTTCAGATTACCTCTAATACATCCAAAAATATTTTATGCCTGTGATTCAAGAATTGTTATAATCACTTCTTCAATATATTACCAGTACTTTAATTAGATTTTTAAAAACTTGAATAATCCTGTTCTGCTAGCTATTGAAATTTTTTTGGAATGGGGACTAACAGTTAGTAGAGACATAATAAATATAGACTTTCAAAGATCATTTGATGAATTTCCACTTTAAATACGGAGAAAAACAACACATGATAAAATGACAATGAGATTGTGTGTATGGTGGGTGCTATTTTATTGTGAACAATCTGCTTAAATACTGGAAACAAAGCTTAGGGGAAAAGTGGCATTTTCTAGATAGAGATATACTAATGTGAAACCATTCTTACCTTTTCTCTATTCACTCCTTTCCACTAAGGAATTGATATTACAAATCTTAGCTTTTTTAGAAAATGATTTAGAAGATGGAAGGTAATACAAAATCTTCAAAAGTTCCAACAATGAGGTTATATGAGGTAATAACAATGAGAATGAGGTAATATATTTAGGGAAAAATAATTCAAACTCTATTAACTGAATGAATGCCTGTGGGTTACCTTATAACCTAGAAAGCCAAGATCTGGAAATTATTGAGGTCTCATCTTTGAAGGTATCAATATCAGCGCAATGCATTCCATGGCCAAAATGCCAGAAAGATAGCAGAATACAAGCTATCATCAATAATCTATTAGCAATAAAACAGAAAGCATACTCTTTTCTCTCTCTCTTTTAAATATAGAGTGACTACGCTTAGAATTCTAAATACATTTTTATTTTTCCCTATTGAAGAAAAAAATAGAATAGGACTATAGAAGAGGAATCCAAATAATCCAGGGTTTGGAAATGTAGACTTATATATGTACATATTATTTCATCTGTTATAAAATAAACTTCTTTAGGCAGGGACATTAATTTTATTTCTTTGTAGCCATAGCAGCATAGTGACTGGCACATAGTAGGTAGCTAATTGTTTGCTGATTGATTAGAGAGGCTTTGGCATGAAAAGAAACTAAAAGTGCTCTATCATTCTGAAGGTCTAAGGCTGAGAGAGGTCCTTGGTGAAGATGAATATCAATTGTTTCAACATCACCAAATCCTGGAATGTTTTTAGAGGTGGGAAACCTTTTTTTCTGCCAATGGCCATTTTGATATAGTATATATTGGATATTATATATAAGATATAGTACATATGTTGAATATTATATATATAGGATATAGTACATATATTGGATATAATATATATTTGAACTCAAGCAGTGGGAGACTATTGTATTTAACTTTCAATTCATCTTTGCCTGTGGTTGCCTTGGCAAATGAGTTCATACTGTCCTTTCCTCTTGTTTAGACGATACTTTTGAATCTTGAATGAAACAGTTTCAGAACAAATAAAGGAGGAATCATACTATATGATGGATAGAAGAAATATATGATATATATATATATATATATATATAACAGCCATATTTCAAGATTGGTTTTGGTTGAAAATAGAATTAACCAAACCATCAATCAACAAGCATTGACTAAGCACAGTAAGTGTCATGCGTTGTGCTGGGTGCTAGGAATAATATAAAGGAAGAAACTCTCAATACTTTCAACAACCTAACATTCTGATGAGAAGATAATAAGGACTTATATAAAGAGTAAAAGTGTAAAAAGAATAACTACAAATAAACTGAAGGCCATTAAATATAAGGTCAGTAGGGAAGGATGGCACTAGCATTTGGTTGGGAGGTATGAAAGCCATTGTTATTCCATAGACCCACCTCTGATGAGTCGAGTCCACCCATGCCAGGGACAAAATAGTGGCAATATAAAGAAAGGCAAAAACCATGAGAAGTATTCCTTGCTCACAAGAAGCTGACAACCTTCTGGGACAAAGCAATATATAAACAACCAAATAGATCCCAGATATAAATGGGATAGACTGGCAAAGGAGATCAGGGAAGGCATCTTGAGGAAGACAGAGTTTTAGCTGAGATCTGGGACTCTCAGAATAAGGTGCAAGAAGACTGGAAAGGTAGGATTGGGTCAAGTCATGAAGAGATGTAAAAGTCAAATAGAGGGTGTTGTATTTAACTTCAGAGATGACAGGAAGCCATTGAAATTAATTGAGTAAGAGGGGTGAGTGAGTGAAGGACAAATTGTAGAATCCTTATCATGACAGATATGCACATTTAATCTTCTAATTTCCTTTAATTTAAAAAAAGTAATAACTGTGGGAGTTCTACTTTTATATTGTCAGAAAATTACTTATATTCATACAAGACTTATTGGCCACATAACCATGGAATCTATGTCCTTACCCCATAGCTTTTTGGATAAGAAGACACTGCCCTATCTGGCTTCCCAAAACGTCCTTCCTTTGCCTCTCTATAATAACTTCTAGCAGTTGCTAGTTTCAGGGGTAGGTAAGTGGTGCAGTGGATAGTGACTGGAAGACTAATTTTCCTGAGTTCAAATTTGGTCTCGGACCCTATTAGCTGTGTGAGTCTAGGGAAGTGCCTGTTTGCCTCAGTTTCCTCATCTGTAAAATGAAGTGGAAAAAGAAATGGCAAAATATTCCAATATCTTTGTCAAAAAAAAAACCCATATGGAATCATGAAGAATTAGGCACTATAATTAAACAATTAAAAGCAATCGCTTAGACTTTAGCCTGATCAATTGGATGACTTGCGTCCATGTACTCTCTTTTGCCTTTGAGTTTTGGTTTGTTTGAATTAAATTCACTAGCTGGATATAATGGCCAATTCTATTGTTTTGATGATGAAGCTTAGTTGTGTATCCTGTTACCTTGATTGCTACCTAAATTTCTAGAACATATAAGGCCCTGGGATTCATCCTGAGATATATCCTCCCAATTTAAGGTGCTTCTAAATTCTAGGTCTCACAAAACAAAAAAGAATACTTGGTACCTATAGTAAATAATGGCAAACACTTTAATCTACTAACGATGCAAGATATAGTGTCTCATAAATCATTCTTAGCATCATAGATTTAGAGTTGGAAGGAGCCCCTTGAGCAAACTAAGGCCTAGAAAAGTTTAAAAGTGACTTGCCAAGGTCACAAAGATAATATGAGGCAGATCCAGCAATCAAACCCATATTCTCTACCCGCAATGCCATACTCTATTGCACCATGGTGCCTTCACCATATTTACCACTCCAGATGCAGTTGGTTGTTAAGCTAGCAAATAAAAGAAAGAAAAAAATAAAAATTTGCTTGAGAACCAGTTATTTCAGTGGCCATTGAAGATTGGGATATAATAATTGACCACCGTTGAGTTTTCCAACTGAAAGAATATTGAAAGATTTTAATGGCAAGTTGCCATCCCCCCATCCAAATTGTAATATGTAAGTACTAAAGATTACTCCTCCTTGATTAAGATTCTTGACAGTGAAAGTATAAACGAGTTTTAAAGCCTAGGAAATGGCTTATGAATTAAGAAATCATGACTGAGCTTAACTGGTCTCTAATCTTGCACTCTCATGACATCTAAATTGTTTTGTTATTCTTAATGGGCCAAATCCTTCTTCTGGTAATGTTCTGGGGATTCTATTTTTTGTGGGAATTTTAAAATCACAGAGTATTTGCTTTATATGTTCCATTTGCATAGGGGCTAAAGTGGATTAAAATATCTATTTCCTTCTTTGGCTAATGGTTATTTGATATCATGACACTGGTGGTTCAAAGAGGCCAATCTCATCCTAGGAAAGAAAACCAGACAGAGTTAAAAGAAGAAAAAATTTCCTCCCCCATCCTCAAAAAATGAAAAAAGATTAAGCTAAGTATCTTTGAAAAAAATGAAACATTTTTCAAAGAGAGACATCAAAGGCTAGATATTTCAGAGAGTTTATTTTGAGAAGCTTCAGTCAAAACAATTTGGGAACGACGAGATGAGTCATTTAAAAAAGAAATGTAACTTTGTCTATTCCTGCTGCATTTTTGGTTTGGTGGGAGACATCTTTATTCCACAGGATTTTAAAAGCATGTTTAAGATTCCATAGGTTTACCATTACATCACTAATGGTTTCTAATGAGATCCAGGCAATGGTAAGAGAGAGGAAAGAACAATCCAAAGGGGTCTATATGGTACCATATATTCACATAAAAAATGAAACACACTGGGTGTTTCTCCACACCATGCCCACCATGTGGTTAAAGAGTGAAATGATAAGTTATTCAACTGTTTGGGCATTTCAACTGATGGGAAACATTCATATGATTGGCTGAGTTTTTTACTTTTCATCTACATGTTTGGGATCATATAGACTTGGTCAAGTGAACAATTGTTGACTTAATCAAATTTGGGCCCTTCAGAATAATATTTTTTTCAATAATGCTTTAGGATTCTGATTTATCTGGGTAATGGCATTTTTCCTCATAGAGGAAAAATAAGCTCAATTTTGGAGATAACATCTTGAGAGAAGGAGAATCAATAAATGGTAGACATTTATATAATAAATGTTCCAGTAACCCCAGGGAAGTTGGGCTAGGCAGAATATGATAAGAATTGGTTGTTTCTCATTGTAATGGTCAATTAACAATGAGCAAGAGGCCTTTTATGATACTGTCTTGGTTGCACAGAATTTCATGGCATTATTGGTAAGATTAATGACTGAAATAAAGCTCATTGTCTTATTCATTTTGATCAGTAGATTTAAGAACTACATGACCACAGAAATACTCAACTATGACTTCAGGAAAACGTTAAGTACTATGAGACTTGGAAAATTGTACTTTTTAGGTTCTTTAAAAGTAGTTATTAATGGTTTAATGTAATAGGATCAGAGATTTTGAAAACTAGAAGGAAGCTTAGAAGTAATCTAATTCAACTCCTTCATTTTATCATTCTGAAAATAGACCCAGAGAGGGATACTGATTGGATAGGAAGGGTAAGAGTGAAGAAATGAGGATGACATTTAAGACTTCAATCCTGAGTGACTGAGAGAATAGTGGATAACAGGGAATGTAATATGGGAATTAGTAGAGGGAAGGGTTTGTGGGGAAAAGATTTATTATTATTTCTGGTGATATTTAGCATGCATATATGGTTTTGAAGGGCCCAAATATGTTATTGGGGTAGCTAGGTGATGCAGTGGATAGAGCACCTGGACTACAAGATGAGGAAGTCTCATCTTGCTGAGTTCAAATTCAGTCTTAGTCACTTACTAGTTGTCACCTAGACTACTTTCACTCAGTTTCCTCATCTGTAAAATGAGCTGAAAAAGGAAAATGGCAAACCACTCTAGTATCTTTGCCAAGAAAACCCCAAATGAGGAGTTGAACACAACTGAAATGGCTCAATAAAAACTGTGTTGTGAAGATTGAATGAGATAAGGCATTTAATATACTTTGTAAGTATCAAAATAATATAAAAATGACATTTAAAAATTTTCTCAAGAAAGTTTTAATATAATTTTACCTCATTCTAAGTAGAAAGTGTTATATGAATACAATCTCTTAGTAGTAGTAATAGTAGTAATAGAATTATTAGTATTTGATTTTGATCCACATCTCTTATTTCTTTGGGGTAGAGCTCTAGCAGTAGAAAATCCCTCTACTGATACAGATTGGCAATTGAGTCTTAGAATGTTGCCAAAATCATTAAAAAATCAAGTAACTTATAGATCACACAGTAATGGCATCAAAGGCAAGACTTTAAATAAAGGTCATCTTGACTCCTATATAATAATAATAAGTAGGCCATGAAAGTCACTATCTTCTAATAGTAAGATATGTTTTGAATTTTTTATCCTATTAATTTTGTTTATATCGGGTCAAATGATAGATGTAACTATTTTTTTTTTCAGAGAGGTAATTGGAGTTAAGTGATCATACACAGCTAGTAAGTGTTAAATGTCTGAGTCTGGATTTGAACTCAGGTCTTCCTGGCATTGCACCATTCAGCTGCCCTTGATGTAACTGATTTTAAAAGACAACTAACAAGTTTCTTTGGTGCTGAGTGGATATAGCCTGTGTTTTGGGTTTTTTATATTTTTAACATAGATGGCATTTCTTCATAAACTTGGTGACACATTTTGTTAGCAAATGTATAATTTAAAGAAATGTTATGGGGATTTTCTGAATGGTGAGTGGGGTAAGGTGGGAGGGGGAGAATGCTAACCAAATGGAAAATTCTAAAATTCAGCATTTCTAATATTGTTACAAAAACAAATCTTAAATATTCTAAGCAACATGGATGGGTACCAAAGTCTGCATGTGGTTGTCTAAAATTTGTTAATGGCTGTTCCTATTGTTGGGGAAATGGGGAAAAGGAAAAAACAGGGAGGAAAAGAGAGTGAAACCTCTGCTTTATATGGATTTTTCAGACTATTATAAACTGTCACCTAACATGGGTCAGTTAGGTGAATAGAATGAGTGGTACAATAAGGAGGGCTCATCTTCCTGAATTCAAACCTAGCTCCAGACACTTAGTAGCTGTATGATTCTGAACAAGTCACTTAACTCTACTTGCCTCAATTTCCTCATTTGTAAAATGAGCTGGAGAAAGAAATGGCAAAATACTCCAGTAACTTTGCCAAGAAAATCCCAAATAGAATCATAAAGAGTAGAATACAATTGAAATGACTGAAGAACAGAACATCACCTGACATGTTTTTATAGCTTTACCCTCAAGAAGGATTTATTTCTAGTTAGGACTTTTCCCTTTCAATTCATATTCCCCTCCAGGAGATAATAGAAAAACATCAGAATTATATAATCTGTCCTGACATTCAAAAGAATTATGGCTCTCTACATGATCTTGCCTAGATTTACAATCATGAACTCTAAACCTGTGAATTTCCAAGTTTTTAAATATGCACTCGTGCTTTAAGGTTTGCAAAGTACTTTTAAAATAGCTCATTTTGTCCAAACAACAACCTAGGGAGAAAGACACCATTCTTATCTCCATTTTTATAGAAGAAGGAACTGAATCAGAAAGAGATTAGGTGATTTTCATGGGGTCACACAGCTAGTAAATATCTGAAGTTAACTTGAACTTGGTCTTCTTGCCTCCAGGTCTACTGTTCCATGTATAGAGCTGTTCAAATTAATATAGTGTCCCAAAAGCCTTAAGCAAGTTTACTACACTAAGAAATCTGGGACATACTATATAACATATATGGAGGAGGAAATGGCAAAACCATTCTAGCATCTTTGCCAAGAAAATCCCATGGACAGTATTAACATCCTATAATACCAAACAACAACATATAACATATAATAATATGATATGTATAAATATAATGAACATATATAGTAATTTATACACTAATTAAAATGGCTTAAAACTTAAGTAAATCTTAGATGATATACATAGATATTTTAGAACTACTTTTAAAAGTAAACAATTCTCAAAATAGATTTCCTCTGAGATTACTAATTTTTTTTTCTTTCTTAGATTTATGGGTTTGTTTTTTCTTTCAATTTTAATTCTTCTTGATTTTCAGATTTTTTTCACTCAATGATTTCACTCTAAAATTTCAATTCAGCAATATTTGTTGTTGTTTTTTTTTCATTTTAATGAAAATACCTTAACCTGGCTGCATCTCCACTTGTCAGCCAGCTCCAGCAGCTATTCCTGTTCTATCTTAAGGAACTCTTTCTTAACTTTTCCACAACCTCCCTCTAGCCTAGTGCCTGCAACAATTTTTAGCAATTTTTGCTGATCTTCATTGTCCATCCAAATGCCAAAAAGAAAGAAAGAAAACATTTTCTCCATCCAAAGATAAAAATGAGAAGGAATAAAAGAGAAAAAAATACACATACGCTCATTTTCAGGCAGTCCCATGTCTGTTGCTGACTAGTATTCTACATTTATATTTTTTCTCTCTGTGAAGAACTTTCTTTTCCTTGTGATGTTTGACTCTAGTGATTACACAATACCGGGCTTATTATCAAGCTTTCCCAGACTTACCGTAATTAGGGACAAGCTTCTTTTAAGGACAGCCTCAGAAAGAGAAAGTTGAAAATAACAATGCAGCCTAACAGATTAAATTGAAAATGTATGAGTTGCTTCTCTTTTTAGGGTCCTAGGAAGAATTCTGTTGAAGCTGGAAGGATCCTTGGAGAACATTTGGTCCATTAGTGCCAAAGTCAAATAGAAATGGGGTCACAAATCTGTGCATAATGATCCCTGTGGGTAGATATCAACTTACTTTAAAAATGTAATATCAGCTATAGTTTCATGATGTTTTTATTTATTTTGTTAAATATTTTCCAATTATGTTTTCAGTATCGTGGGTCCCTATAGGCCAAATGTTTGACACATTTGGTCTAATCCAACCCCCTTATTCTATTGATCAGGAATTTATGGCCCATAAGGGAAAAGTAACTTGTCCAAAGTCACAAAGCAAATAGCAGAGCTAGGATTTAAACTCATTTTCCCTCAGTGTGAATTCAAATTCTTTCTCCTACAATAATATCAAGAGATATGTGAATTAACACTTTTAATTAATGTATGTTAATAAAGCTTTGACTTTAATATTTTTGTAATATCTTGTAATGTTTTTGTAATTAGGTCATTCCATTCAAATTCTCTACAGGAAAGTAAATTCTTCAATTTCATTTGCCACAGTTTAATAAGTATTCATTAAGACTCTATTACAGAAATAAAGAACAACTTAACTGGAGAGATGTTCAGTGCTCATGGCTAGGTTGAGCCAATATAATAAAAATGACAACTACCAAAAATTAACTTAAAGATTTGGTGCTATATCAGACCAACTACCAAATGAATATTTTACAAAGCTGGAAAAATATTAACAAAGTCCATTTGAAGGAGCAAATAAATCTAAACAATTAAGGGAAATAGTGGATAAAAAATTAGGGATAAAGGGGAAATGGTACTTTCAAGTAATTATCAAAATTACTTTAAAATAGAAAAATAGATCAGTGAAACAGATCGGACAAGAGTCAGAAATCATTGAACTCAATAATACAGTATCTAACAATACAAACTATTAACAACATGATATACATATATATATTTGTTGTTGTTGTTGTTGTTGTTGAGGCAGTTGGGTTAAGTGACTTGCCCAGGGTCACACAGCTAGGAAGTATTGTCTGTGATTGGATTTGAACTCAGGTCGTCCTGACTTCAGGGCTGGTGCTCTATCCATTGTGCTACTTAGATGCCTCAACAACATGAATTCTTAAGAGGAAATTTTTAATAAGAAGAAAAATCAAATTAGTGATGAGATTATACCTAGAAAACTGATAAAAAAATTTTTTTTTAAAGGATAGTCAATGTCCATGAGTTGTGGAAAAACAGATATACCAACATATTGTTGATGGAACTTCAGATTGGTCCAACCATTCTGGAAAATAATACAGAACATGTAATATAGAATATATAAACAGAATGAATATGATTCCAAGACCTTTTCACCCAGAAATGCGATTGCTAGGCATCTATCCCAATATAATTGGTAACAAAAATAAAGACCCATGAACACCAAAATATTTATAGTGCTATTTTTTTGGTATCAGCAAAGAACTGGAAAATAGTCTAAACAAATTATGGAATATTACTATGTTGTAGGAAATAATGAATATAATGACTATGGAAAAATACATGGTAACTATAGAGAAATATATGAACTATATGAATCTGTGATCTGATCAACAAAATAATATAAGCAGAAACAAGAAAACAAAATGCACAAACTTCAATCATGTAAATGAACAACAGAAACAACAAAATGAATGCTATGAAATTATAACCTTGGCCCCAGACAAGAACTATGAAATGATACCTTCTTTTGATTCTTTGCAGAGATAGGATACCCTGGTTATGGGACATTGTATGTTACATCAAACCTTTCTATATATTGGTTAGTTTTGTTGATTTTTTTTTTACTTTTCATTGTTTAATTTTAATGTTTTGCAGATATTACATGTCCAAACTATTGTCCAAACATATAGTCTATATGTTTGTGTGTGTGTGTGTGTATATATATATATATATATATATACACATACACACACATATATATATAATGTTGTTGTTAATAGTTTGTATTGTTACATGCTGTATTATTGAGTTCAATGATTTCTGACTCTTGTTTGATATATATAGTACATGGATGTAATGTAAACAAAAGTTTTCAATAAAATATTAGAGTTTTTAAGTGTGCTGCATTCAAGTGGGGCCACTAGGTGGCTAAATGGATAGAACACTGGGTCTGGAATTAGAAAGACCTGAATTCAAATCTTGCCTCAAATACTTACTATGTGTCTGTGGTCAAGTAACTTAACCTTGTTTGCCTTGGTTTTCTCATATGTAAAATGAATAAGAGAAGGAAATGGCAAACCCATCTGGTTTCTTTGCCAAGAAAGTCCCACATGGACTCAAGAAAAGTCAGTCACGACAAAAATGATTGAATAAGAGCTGTGTTCAAGACATTATAGTAGGTGCTGGAAATAACAAGGCAAGAAGTGGGAGAGAGTAGGAAATAGTTCCTGCCTTTAAGGTGCTTATTTCCAAAAGGACATAACATGTGTAAACAAGAAATAAATACTAGATAATTTGGACACATAGAGATCACTCAACGACTAGGGGATTGTAGAAGGCTTTCTATAAGTGGGTACACTTGAACAGAACCTTGAAGGAAGCTAAGTTTTCTAAAAGGTAGAGTTGAGGAACTCAACGTTGCACAGTTAGGATAGAAGGGAATTTATGTCCATATATTCCAAGATTAGTCAAGTAAGTTCCTTGGCTTTTTGAGCTAAAATTTTTCAGGAAATAGCTTTTTCAGAGGTTTGTAGAACATCAGAATGAGAAAGAAGTTAGAAGTCATTTAATTCAGTCTCCCAGGCCCTGAGAGTTAGAATGTGAGATCTTTGAGACTAAGGACTATTTTATTGTAGTATCCCTACACAGCACAGTCCCTAGTAAACCCTAAATACTTAATAAATGCTTGTTGATTTGAATTAAGTTGAGTTAAATTAAATATCCCAAGGTCACCCATCAAATGAGTGACTGAGCCAGGATTAAAACTTTATCTTCTAACTCAAAGGCCAACAATTTTTCTTCCCTAGAATTTCTTTAATGCAATACAGATGTGTGTTAGCCATTTATGGCTGTTGCTACATGGTGCCATGTAACTGTTTTGACTATTTTTCTAACTAGTGTATCAGTTTTTGTGGCTTCATGTAATATAGTCTACAACTCATTCTAAGGTATTCATTTCACTGTCCAGATGTTATAAGGTTAGCCTTGTTTTAAGAACTTAAAACAAGGAAAATATTAATATATCTCTTTATAAACGACTATTTGCTGCAATTTCTTCCCATCCCCAAAGGGGGAAAATGACTGGTATTACTGGCATAGCAAATAGTTTCCTTTTCTATTAAGTAATTCTTGAAATTAAATCTCTAAGGCTACCTCTCTAATTTTGGATCAAAGTTAAAACACAAAGGAAGAAGAGAATCCCATCATACCCAAGTGTTTGTTGTAGACAAATGGCATCATATAGATCCAATAGTATATAATATAATGTATATTTCATTGAACAAAACATTCCCTAAATTGTTTCATATTTTTTACACTGTTGTATGGTTAAGGTCAATTTTTTTCCAATCCTTTTTAAAAATAAGTGTGATTGTTACTTCTTGTTTTTACACCATTGTAATTTGCTTTTAACCTAGCCCCACCTCATTAAAACTCTTCTTCCTACACACACAAAAATTTTAAGCACACTAACCTTATCCATTAACTCTGCATAACAAAATATGCCATATTCGGCATCTATAGTTCCCCACCCTCTCTAATGAAAGAAAGGAATTCATCCAATCTTACTCAGAATTTTCCATAATGTTTAGAAACCACAAAATTCAATTTGTTCTGTAATATTTACTCAGTCCACATTTAATTCCAGCTTTATCCCATTTAACCATCTTCACTTTCAATTGATACCCATTTCAACTAAGTAAAATACAAGAAATCACTCTTAATGTATAAAAGCAGTTGTCTGCCTAGGATTAGCAAGCAGCAAAATGATTTCAAGGGCCATTCCAACCATAACTCCCAGGCCAAATCAATCAGTCACAGTCTCTCTTCTTGATTCATCAGACTCATTCTAATCTGCTCTTCCAAATGTAGACAGACCACCCTGAGCACTTTAACTAAAAGTTACATTCAGAACATTTCTCAGAAGTTTCTCATTGCTTCACATAGAGATATGATTCAGGATTTTCTTCACACGTTCCAAGTTCCCAGGAGTAAAAAAAAAATTAAATAAGAGTGAAGAAAGGAGAGAGGCCGTATATATTAATTTTATTCTAAGATTACTGTCTGCCGGCCATCCTCAGCAACGAGATCAACCAAATCATTTCCAATGGAGCAGTAATGAACTGAACCAGCTATGCCCAGAAAAAGAACTCTGGGAGATGACTAAAAACCATTACATTGAATTCCCAATCCCTATATTTATGCCCACATGCATTTTTGATTTCCTTCACAAGCTAATTGTACAATATTTCAGAGTCTGATTCTTTTTGTACAGCAAAATAACGGTTTGGTCATGTATACTTATTGTGTATCTAATTTATATTTTAATGTATTTAACATCTACTGGTCATCCTACCATCTGGGGGAGGGGGTGGGGGGTAAGAGGTGAAAAATTAGAACAAGAGGTTTGGCAATTGTTAATGCTGTGAAGTTACCCATGCATATATCCTGTAAATAAAAGGCTATTATTAAAAAAAATAAGATTACTGTCTGATATTCATCAGACCTGATATTTAATTTTCCTTCTGCCTTGTCTTGAATTTTTTCATGCTTTGAATATGTAGATCAGCATTTAATTTCATGTTTGTCTTAATCCATTCTTTGATGAAATCTTTTCTCTGTGAAGTCATTACAAGGATATTATATTACTCTTTAAGATGACTTTGTAATCTCTGATTTAACTTTCTGAAAGCTATAGAATCATCTTTCCAATGACTTTTGGCCTAGATTAAAGATAGGAGGCCCTTACTAAACCATGAGGAAGTATCATCTGTGTTGGTCATACTGATATTATCATATTGATTTTGTGACTTAAACATGATAATGGCAATGCTTTTCTATAAAGTGTTATTCAAAGGGTGGATAGATTCTTTTTTTTACCTAGGGTTGAAGTTGTAGGCTACTCCTAATTGTTGTAGGCACTTACTTACCCTAATTCTTACTTCCTTTTCTTTTTGTAGAGATAAAAAGAATTTGAGCGAAGAGAAGGAAGGAAGAGAAGGAAGGGAAGGAAGGAAGGAAGGAAGGAAGGAAGGAAGGAAGGAAGGAAGGAAGGAAGGAAGGAAGGAAGGAAGGAAGGAAGGAAAGAAGAAAGCAAGAAAGGAAAGAAGGGAGGAAGGTAGAAGAGAGGGAGAGAGGGAGGATGGAAGGAAAAAGGGAAGGAGGGAAGGAAAAAAAGAAGGAAAAGAAGGGAAGGGAAAGAACAGATGGCTGCTAAAGATTTGTTCTGGGAATTTGAGATTGGTCTTAGATAAAAGATGGCTTGGTTTTTTGGGTTTTCTTCAGAGTTTGAACGTGACTAAATACCACTAGTGTACAATCCCCCTCTTGTCCTTGAAGTTTTCCATTACAAATAAACAAAAATTTTGGCATATGGAGTCATAGCCACTTAGTTGACTACTTGTTTTAAATACTGGATGGGTGACATGTACACCAACTCCACATTATATCCATTTGCTTCTTAGAGCACAATTCTCATTTGGCCCGTTACTGTGGTGACCCACAGAAGCTACTGGCATCATGGTATGTCATTGAGTTACATTTTCCAAATGTATGTTAATGTTAATGTTATGTTAATAGTGGAATGTTAATAGTTAGATTCTCTGGGCAGAGAAACACAACCCTTTGGATTCAGCCTAAAAATAATTTTGGCTCTGAAAGAGAAAATCTCATTAGCTGGTTCTTCACTACAAAAACTGGAGTTGATCTGTATGATGACACAAGTGACCTTCCTTTGAAGTGGGCCATACCTACATTTGACAGAAATTTAGAATCTGCTTTCAATTAGACAATCTTATTTAAGCCTTGCCAAATAAACACAGAGCCTTTCAAATACTCCATGAATGTGTACAAACAAAAGGCAGCCATTATGTCAAACAGACACTTTTCTTCATTAACCAGCTATCAGGATGGAATTTACTTCTTCTCTTATCAACCCAATATAGAGATTTAACAAGCTGGAAGAAGTACTAGCTGGACCTCCAGTTCAAACCTATGTCTAGAAAGCATCAGCAAGAGATATGATCAAAAGAACACTGATAACAGAGTCAAAAAGCAGATTTAAGCCCAAACTCTACCATGGAATAATTGTATGACTTGAGACAAGTCACTTGAGCCCTTCTGAACCTCTGTTTCTTCATCTTAAAAAAGGGATAAAACTACTTGCTTCTTAGGGCTATTGCAAGAGTCAAATGAAAAAAAAATGACAAAAAACCTTTTTGTAATTTGGAAGTACAGTATAATTGTCTCTCCACTAACACCTTACCCCAATACCCAATTGGGATGTGGAAGTGACTGAGTTTTCAAAGGCAATGCCAGAATTAAAGCTCTGATATAGTCCTACCATGTTGAAAAGGCTCCAAGCACAGGCCATATGATGGACCATCTCTGTGGTCCAAGGACTGTTGGGTTCACTCTAATCTGCTACGGTGTATGTAGAGTAGACTATCTAGAACAGTTTCAATTAGCAGGCTGGTCTCAGGGCAATGAATTTTTCGACCATGGCAACCCTCAAAGACTACATTATAGAGCAAAGAAAATCCAGGGAAATGGAGGGTAAAATGACAAATCTTTGTGGCATTGAAGCACTGAAATAGACATCTAATCTATCTACAAATTTCCACTGTAAGATTGATTTTCAGGGAGAATTATCACATCAACATGAGGTCTGTAAATTTGCCTTTTCCCTTCTTTTCTCAGCTAAATTTATAGCCAATGACACATTTATAACTTGTGAAGCTTGAGTGTTTTATGCTTTTGAATAGTTTGGTTTTTATGCTATGAAAAATTAAAATTTGAAGTGGATTTATTGCCAAAAAGACAATGTTAGGCCTATCTACATAACTCCAAAATATATGTAGAATGGCAAAATTGTATATACTTATTACAAATGAAGTAATAATTAAATGGGTTGAAAGTTATTAGTGGCAAAAAGAGCTGGTCAAAATTCCAGTCTCATCATAGCATATTCATGATTTAAGCAACTAAGTTAGGCAAGTTTTATGCAGGATATGTAAAAAAGGCCCTGAGAATAGTCTCATGAATGGAGAAACAGTGAGTTGTCATTGAAAGAGTATTGGACTCCATTGAACTCAGTCAGGAGAGCTGGGTTCAAATCTTAGTTCTCCTAATTAGTCACTCAGTAATCTTGGGTGAGTCACTTTTCCTTTTCAGGTACAGCTTCTTGACCTTCAAAATCAAAAGGTGGGACTAAATGTTTGCTCAAGTCCTTTAAAGCACTCAAGTTCTGTCATTCCAATGTGTACTTTTCTCAGCTTTATAAATACTCAGTACCAACTGGTTTATGTCTTCCCAGATGGTTTGTATCATCAACTTTGTGTACTTTGTAAATGGAACAATGACTTTGTTATGTCCATGATGTCAAGGTTTATGGATAAAATCCTTTAAAGAAGTATGGTTAAGATTTTTCTTGTGCAGCAAAATAACTGTATAAATATGTACACATATATTGGATTTAACGTATATTTTAACATATTTAACATGTATTGGATTACTTGCCAACTAGGGGAGGAGGTGGGATGAAGGAGGGAAAAATTTGGAACAGAAAGTTTTGCAAGGGTCAATGTTGAAAAATTACCCATGCATATATTTTGTAAATAAAAAGCTTTAATAAAATTAAAAAAAATAAAATAAAATCCATTTTGTTTCTGGAAAAAAAAGAAGTATGGTTAAGAAAGAATCCAGCTTTCTTTTGCAAAAAACATATCACTAGGTACTTGCATCACACAGTGGCTGTTGTGTGGAGAGAAACTTTTTATGATATTGGATTATTCCATGTTTACACACACTTGTATATATGTATGCATGTGTATATATACAAGTACATATATAATATATATATCCATTATAACCTGATCAACAAAGCTCTGCTACACTGGGTCGTATTCTGGGAGCATGGAAATAACTTTCTCATGCAAAACTATTCCCAGTAATAGTATTTTCTATAAGGGCAAATTGTTATCAAACTCCCCCAGCTAGCCTACCCCCCTCAAACTCCCCTAAAATCATACAGATATCTACTCAGACTCTGTTGGAGGGAACAAGAAATAACCCAAATAAAAAGGAGATGATCCTTCCTTTCTGGCAGACATCATCCCCTTACCATGCTTATTGAACTAGTTACAACAAATAACCCAGCACAACAAATGCTTTGCTATATGTCATCTGTCTATATGATAGTAATCTCTTACAGAAAAAGCTGGGAGGGGAAACTTAGGAAGACTCACACAAATAGCTTCAAGCATACCGGAGGCTCAAAGAGGCTCAGATTCCAGCTTCTTTGTTCCCCACCTTTTCTTGCCCTATTGAATCTTTACATAAAGAGGCAGAGAAATAACTCTGAACTTAGAACTCAGAAGACTGGACATGTGCCCCTTCCGTAGATCTCAGTCCTCTGGGGCTACGTCCTATTTCCCCTGTGCTAGTCTTTCTTCTGAACATGATCATCAGCAACAACAACAACACACACACACACCAGTTAGAGTATTTGGCTTCAGGTGTACAAAATAAGGGTGTAGAAGTCATGGAGAGCCAGTGAAGGATCGCCCCTTATCTTGTCTTACTTCCTTTTTCCCATACACGTACATACTTAGACAGGTTACCCTGATACCAGAGCACAATCTAACAAGTCCCATCTGTTGGTTTCTTAATAGCCAACATGCACAAAATACATGATTTGGTACAGAAAATGAATCATCATGTAAGGTTACCCATGAAGATTTTTCATAGAAAATCTGTAATATTGCTTTATTGAATGTAAAATCAATACATTTACCTGCGAGGCAGACAGTAAATGATCAGAAGTATATAACATTACACTCCCAACAGACTCTGGTACTTTAATCAATATTCAATTCCAATCAATTTGTTAAACATTTATTAAGCACCTAATACATACATATCAGATACTTCTTACATTCTGGGAATACAAAGACAGAAGTGACATGATTCCTGATTTTAAAGATCTTTTGTTATATTGATGGGAATGGGAGTAAAAGAGTACAATATATTCCCAAATACTTATAATAAAGGATACATCAGATCATCTTGAAAAATGTAGCGTAATATACATGTGTGAGCAACACAATTTATTGAGCATTGGGCCTGGAGTCAGGAAGATCTGAATTCTAATATGCCCTCAGACACTTAGTAGCTGTGTGACCCTGGCCAAGTCACTTACTTCTGTCTGCCTCAGTTTCCTCATCTGTAAAATGAGCTGGAGAACAAAATGGTAAACCATTCCAGTATCTTTGCAAAGAAAGCCCCAAATGGGGCTTTGAAGAATTGGACATGGCTGAAGCAACTGAATCACAATAAGTAGAATCTAAGTTCCTTGAGAGTAGAGATAGTTTCACTCTTCACATTTATACTTTGGAGTATAAATGAGGGTCAGGAAGAATCAGACATGGCTGAAACAAAAACATATGTATAAGATCTTATTTTAACATGGGCCTCAGGCACCAAAGATGCTTGTTGCAGAAATTCTAGCCACCACGACAAGCACTGCAAGCATGTGTTTTGGTACCCATCTCTTTCTGGGTCTCCTATCCCATCACCCAAGCAGCCTATAAACATAAACAGCCTTGTTTCTCAGTTTTGCCTTTTTTGGCACTCCCTCAGTCCCTGTACTTACCCTTCTTACTCTTGAGGCTCTCTAGTCCCTGTTAAAAATGCTTCACTAACTAAGGCCATCCCTTAGCATCCCTCCAATCAAGTTTCCATGGAGAAACTTGACTAGCAATCAGAATGTAGACACAGAGGGAAGTCTAGTGAGTGATGTCTCAGTAAATCAACAACCTACAGTGCCCTTGTCCTTTGCCATAAGATATCTATAGTTAGTCAAGCCCTTACTTACAATTTGCTTACCCAAAGCCATGGTCCTAGCCCTAGAGATTGGGATGGGTGGGGGGAGCCGGGCCGGTGATACCTGGATGACTCTCTTTATTGCCTCCTTTCTTGAAAGGAAATAAAGGGAGGGGGAGCTTTGTCACCTCTATATTGGTAGATCTCCCCAAAAGCTCTTTCAAGAAGGAAAAGCACTGTGGTTGCATGCCAGAATGCAAATACCAGAAACTATCCTGCGTCATTCTTTCTAACTGTTCTGGTCTAAGGAAAATGGTTCCTTGCAAATATTTGGTAGTCACTTAAAAGTTTCCCCTGAAGCTATGAAGCCAGAGGAGTTTGGAACATTCCCAGGCCACACTAAAAACTTTTAACCCTGCGTCCTTGGAATATATAAATATGTTACTGAGATGCTGAGTGGATATTTAAATCATGTACTTCCTGTTTCAATGCTATCTTTCTGTTTGGGATTGGGACCAAAAATGTTCCATTCCCTTTGGCACGGCTCTTTCCATTTTAAAAGGATTTATATTTTAGGGCTTTGGATTTTAGAGGAGGGAAAAGACACATATTTGGGATGGCAAAATCTGAATGTTCTGACCCTTTCAAATAAAAATATACTTCTCCAGTCTGCAGTGAGGGGAGTAAGAGAGACAGTTTGGGGTCAGAACATGTTCAGTGTGGGCCTCTATAGCAAAGAACAAAAGGAGGGAAATTTTTCTAATAATTTGCTTTTTGAAAAAAAACCAATCCTCCAACATTTTTGAAACTAACCCATCCAAGAGGCAGATTTTAGTGGGTGGTTTGTAAATACTTTTTTAAAAAATGCAATTTAAGCTAATCAGCTGTCATATATATCAGAGCATTTCCATTGTCCTTGCCCCTAGACTGGGTTTTCAGACTATAAAGCTAAACATGGGAGGAAAACTTAGGACTGGTTCTCAAGAGATTTTATTCAACTGAATTAAGGAAAACTGAGAGAATTGGAAGGCAGTCTCAAGCAGAGAACACTGTCTTTTTTTTGCATGTGAGATCCTCATGGCAGGGGCCATGTTTTTGGTTTTTTTGGAGGATTGTCGTTATTTGTATCCTCAGCAGTTAACACAGGATCTGGCCTGCTGTAAGCACTTAATAAATGCAGGGAATTAGATCGGGAATTGGAGTATAATATGAATTGATGTTACATAAAAATCAAGAATTAGAGTATAATATGAAATGTGTTATACAGCACAAGAGATAGGAGCACTGTAGCTAGATATCAGGAGGCCCTTGTACTAGATTTTGTTTCCATGCTATATGACTCTGAGTTAAGCCACTTAACCTATCTATGACTCAGTGATCCTTGTATAGAAAATGGAACTAACTACTAGAAAATGATGACAATCTCCCACTTGTCTGACAGATAAATTTCAACCCCTGAGTGGACCACTTACCTCACACTATTTGAGATCCAAAGATGATATATACACAGATCAAACAATCAACAAGAATTCATTTATTAAGCACTTACTACTTGCCAGGCAATGTCTTAAGAGCTGGGGATACAAAGAAAGACAAAAAAAATTGTGTCTGCTCTCAAGCAGCTCACATTCTACTGGGGAAAACAACAGACAAATAAATACATGTCTTTTGTTAGAAGAGTCTGGATTATGTTTCGACAAAACCTGTCCCCATTACTGGCCCAGCGATTCCCAATGTGTGCCATATTGGGGTGGGTCTATATTAAATCTTCATAGATATAAAACTGTTCATACTCTAGCCAGCTACAGGAGGGGAAATAAATTCTCTCGCTCTGTTCCAACAAGTCCTAGTTGTATCACAGGTGGAAAAGGTTTGGGAAATAAAAGATTTAAGCAGTCCATGATGAAAGATTTGGGCACTTTTTTTTTTTAACCTCCAAGCATTTGATTTGTTTCAGGCAAGCACTGTCTAAATGCACTAGGAAAGACTACATAATGTATGTATGAGGGAAGCATGGCAGAGTGAATAGAGAATTGACTTTAAAAACAGGAAGATCCAATCACTTCCAAGTCTTCCGATACTTTATTCCCTTCCACACACTCCATCAGTCAGCTACTTGGGCTTACTTGTAGTCCCCGATACAATGAGTCTTTGTCCTGCCTATTCCTCCAGCCCTTCACTTCTGACTCTTGCTTTCAGGCTCCCTTTTTGACTCATCTCTAAGTTGATTTTCAGCAGAAGGCTTTTCCTGGTTCCCCCAGGTGTATTATCTTACCTTTCAGATCACCTTCCATTAACTCTGTAGAGATCTTTTTATTTTGTTGTTATTTAGTCAATTAATCACGTCCAACTGTTTGTGACTCCATTTGGGATTTTCTTGGCCAAGGTAGTGAAATGGTTTCCATTTCCTTCCCCAGCTCATTTTACAGATGAGGAAATTGAGGCAAACGGTTAAATGACTTGCCCAAAAGTGAAGCCAGATTTGAATTCAGGTTCCCCCCTACTCCCTAGCTGCTTATATCTTTTAATGTAACTATGTTCATGTCTCCCCCATAAGAATGTATGCTTCCTGTGGGCAAATATCGGTTTCTGCCTTAATTTATATCTCCAGAAATTAGCACAATGTCCAACCCAAAGCAGGGGCCTAATTAATGCTTGTTGCCTGCCTGCCTGTCTAGGGAAGAGCCAGTATGTGCTAAAAATAACAATAATCACTCTGTTGGGAAAAAAGGCTTCTCCCAGGGAGGACAGGGTTTGAACTAGGATCCAAGTGAGCCCAAAGCAAAAGGCCAGTGTAGGTCAGTACCAAGGTTTCTTCAGAATGTTGATAACTAAAGTATTGGGACAGAAACAGAAAACTAGTTGCAGGAGTAGTGATTCTTGCCAGAAACTCAATCATAAATAAGATCCAGGGAATTTCAGGAGAGAAAGAACTGTTTGTTTGACAACCCACTTCCATAAAGCTTTAGTATTTCATTCATGAAAAGCATGTGTACTCTTTGCCAGGGGCTGATATATCCTGGACTCACTGGTCAGTTCTTCTTGCCTCAGCTTAACCTGTAAGGCCATGTACTTGGACCCCCCACCCCCCCCCCCAAGAAGACTCCTGAAAACCTTCAGAGTGTGGCTTACTGGGATGGCACTGTGAAAGATCTCTACCAACTCCGCAGAGCAAACCCGTTGTGTTCTTTCTCCCACATTCTATCCTTGGTCCCTCTCTTTTGCCAGTCTACTAGGTATGGGAATGACCTCGTTATCTCTGTGAATCATGGACATCCTGGACCATAGAAGCTTCCTGCTTAGATAATGGGCAACCACCTAGAAGATGGAGCTTAGGACTGAAGTAGATCCTTTATGGAAAGATAGTGAAACATAGGGTGAATTCAGAGTTGGAAAGGTAATTCTAGATTGTAATCTCTAGGACCTTTCATCTGAATGATGAAGAAGACAGGGTCCAAAGCTGTCCTATAACTCCATCTACTGCATGATCCAGGACTTTGCTTTCTGACAGTATAGTAAATGCACTTTATAGCATAGCAAAATCCTTAGAACAGAAGTGTCAAACTCAAATTAAAAAAAAAAAAAAAAAAAGGATTAAACCTAAGGATTCCTAGAAAACCACATATTAACATTATTTGTGTTCTAGATGTTATTATTTAATTTGTTGAATATTTCCCAATTTATATTTTATTCTGGTTTTTGGCCATACTAGGGAGAGTTTGATACCTCTGTCTCAGAAGAGAAGAGTTTATGTTCACTGCTATCTCATAAGCTCTTCCATTATCAATCTTGAGTCATAAAGATGACCAATATCAACGTATCTACCTAAGCGAAGACTGATATACAACAGCAATTAGGCCAAATACTCAGGCTGAAGAAAAGTAATTCTTTTGTCTCCTTATAAGGAAAGGAGAAGTGGTCTAAAATGGGATCCAAGCAAGCAAAAATTCAAAGTTCAAGTCAGAGCAGGACCAAGGTTTCTTTGCATTGTTAAGATCTAAGAGACTTGGGTGGATGCAGAAAATTGGTTGCAGATAAGAAGATCTGGATTAAGAAGTCAGAAGGCAGGATGTGGGAAATATGGAAGAGCGCACTGACTCAACTAGCTCCCCAAAGATATAGCCTTTTATGGCACCTACATGAGTAGTCCTGCTTCCATCTAATGATGATGTGATACCATTGTTAAAAGCTGGGTCAATTGTTTCCCCTTCCTGACCCAGCCCTTCCAGTAAGGGTGTGGAATTGGGCAATTTTAGATTCACAAAACTCTAAGCAAAGTAACTTGCTCAAATAAATAAATGCCTACTTTCAAAACTCACATCTTAGCCTCCATTAGCTGGCTCCTTCCTAGGCAATGGTCCAGCAGGAAAGGCTGATGTTTTTTAAAGGTGAGAAAGACTAAACTTTACTCCTTTTTATTTAGGCAATTCCATAGTATAATAGCAAATGAGTAATTTATATATTATTTATGTGGGAAAAGAGGAAGAAGAATGAAAATTTCACAGGATTACTCATGGTCCATCTAGTCTACAAATGAAGGACCTCAGTAGAGTAGATGGGTGACATTTTGCTAATGGAATCTATGTCTAATTAATATATATATATATATATATATGTATGTATCAAGGGACTCTCTCTCTCTCTAAATATATATATGTATATGTGTAAATATGTATGTATGTAAATGTCATATACATGAAATATATCTTATATAAAAATGTTCATAGCATCTTTACAATAACCTTGTGAAAGTAAACAGAACAATTATTATTACAGATTTTATACATAAGGAAACTGAGGTTCAAAGAAATCATATACAGTCAAAGCTCAAATTTTCAAGTAGAAATTATAACAGAAAACTTCTGACCCCTATTCCAGTAAACTTTCTACAGATAATTGATATTCCATGTAGATTACAGAATAATTTTTAAAGTTTTCTGGATTAATTTTTTTTATCAAGAATTTCTTTTTACTCCCTGTCCCTTCTCCTATCCCCCCCCCCAACTTGGTGTTGGGGAAGAAGAAAAACAAAACTATTATTATTATTAAACTATTATTATATGCATACTCGAGCAAAACAAATTCCCACATTAACCATGTACATTCTGTAAATTGAAACCATCAACACTAGGTCAAAAGGTTGGAAATATCTGTTATTATTGGTCCTCTGGAATCATGATGGTCATTACACTGATTAGATCATTCAATCAACACTGGAAAAAGCATTAGGGATCACCCAAGTCAACCTCATTATTGTATAGAGAAGGAAACTGAGAACCAGAGAGATTTTGGAATTTGCCTAATGTCACATTTAGTGTATTGATGACCAAACTGGGTCTAGAACTCAGAGATTGCCTGAGTTCTACTTTTATATTTTCCATTTTTCCTCCCAACATGAGTCCTAGAATTTAGAATGGAAAGGAATGTGAAAGGTCACCTAGTCCAACTTCCCACACATGCAGACATCCCTACTTGTAACTTGGGAGGATTTAAGAGCTTTCTCAACCATGAAGATGGCTCTCCCCGTCTCCCTGGCGTCCCTCGATGCCTTTCTCTCCTGCTCTGAACAGAACTCTAATCCATCACTATAAATGTGCCTATAAAAATGCAATATCCACAGGGTATTTTGATGATTTTACTATTTCTGTAAATCATCCAAGATTCCTTTTAAATTTTCAAAACATTTGGTTTTCTAAATATTATAAAAGGATGGATGCAAGAAGTCTAAGCTCAAGGGTGTTCTTGTGGAATTTGGCTCACATGTCCTATTCCGTTCTTCACAGTTTAATTTTTTCCCTTGCAATGATGTGTTCTCATTGATTCTAAGACAACAAAAAGATGATTTGACATTTATCTTTTTAAAATGGAAGTTGCCAGTGCATTAATTTATTAATGCATTCATGTTTGGGAGGGAAAGGTTCCAAGTTAATTGTTAGGAATTTTGGCCTTTTAAGTGTGGCCATTCTATATCTCATCTTTGAGTGAGGGCAATTTAAATGACTAAAATCAGTGAACCAGACAGCCAAAAAAAAGTCAATTGCATTCTGGCTTTATGCAAAAGGAAGCAGTACATTAGAGAAGAAAGGATTCCTGCACCAAGAAGTCAAGACACTTGGTTTTCTAGTCTTAGTTGTTTTTTCTCTGTAACTCTGGGCAAATAACACCATCTCTCTGGACCTTATTTGCAAATTGAAAGAGTTGGATTCTATGATGTATAAGGTTCCTTCCTCTAAAAATCATTGATGTCACTGGTCTCAAAAATTAATCCCATCTTGTCTCTGGGAAAGAGACACTTTGAAAGGATTTATTCATTCAGAATCCATAGTGAGAGTGAATGGACTTAGATGAGTTATGAAACCCTCATTGTGCACTAGTTTCATAATGTTCTTTCATAAATGACATTAGTTAGTAGATGTTCAACTAGGCAGTTTCTCCATAAGGGAAGGGATGTACTATGCCAAGTTATTCATACTTGGGACTTCAGGATGCCTCCATGCTGGGTATCCTCCTCACCACTTTCCAAGTTCTTTTTATGTGTTGTCTCCCCCATGAGCCTTGGAGCTCCTAGAGAGCAAGGGTTGCCTTTTGCCTTTCTTTGTATTCCCTTCACCTAGAACAGGGCTTAGTTCCTAGTTACTATATGATATATTTCTTATATAGTACCTCCTAACATCTTTACAATAACCTTGTGAAAGTAAAAAGAACAATTATTATTATGAATTTTATACCTAAGGAAATTGAGGTTCAAAGAAACCATAAATAGTCAAAGCTCACTTAGTGGTGCCTTAATAGTAGGCACTTAATAAATGTTTGTTGACTCACTGACTGATGTATCCTATCAGTATCCCAAGAAATTCTATTTTTTAATTAAAGCTTTTTATTTTCAAAATATATACATGGATAATTTTCAACATTTACCCTCTCAAAACCTTGTGTTTCAAATTTTTTTCCCTCTCTTCCTCCCACTCCCTCCCCTAAATGGCAAATAATCCAATATATGTTTAACATATGCAATTCTTCTATACATAATTTCTACAAATATCATGCTGCACAAGAAAAATCAGATCAAAAAGGAAAAAAAATGAGAAATAAAACAAAATGCAAGCAAACAACAAGAAGAGTGAAAATACTATGTTGTCATCCACACTTATTCCCAGAGTCCTCTCTCTGGGTGCAGATGGCTCTCTCCATCACAAGACCATTGGAACTGGCCTGGCAACTCTTTAAGACTATAAATTACAGAACAATTGCTGGTAGAGAGAAGTCCCAACAGAGATAAAATCAAAGATTTGTGATGCTGATGTTATTGTTGTTTTTAAAGTGCCACTTATAAGAGGCACAATAGTACTTAAGATGCGGTCCCTACCATGAAGAAAGGGAAAGGGGCAACTAGTGAGCACATGAATAGAATGCCATGGACTCATCTTCCTGAGTTCAAATCCAGCCTCAGATGTTTACTAGCTGTATGATCCTGAGCAAGTAACTTAATCCTGTTGGGTTCAGTTTTCTCATCTATAAAATGAGCTGGAGGATTAATGGCAAACCACTCCACTATCTCTGCTAAGAAAATCCCAAATGGAAGCACGAAGAGCTGGGCACAATAGCAGGAACTCCACTACATGATCCTTTTCCAGATGAAGGGAAAGATCTAACTGTATTTGGTATTCCACGATTTCTGTGTTTTCTTCTTGAATGTGTGATGTAGTGGAAATCGTATTAGGCAAAATCTCAGCTCTGACAGTACCTGTGTGCCCCTGACTTGTTAGTCTCAGAGATCACTGATGTCAGTCTCTTTATTGGAAACAAACATCCTTTCCAATAAAAATCCCATGGATCTATAATGAGATGGAAAGTTGGCCAGGATAAACAAATTACCTTTATGCTAATCTTTTCCTTTAATACCAAGTCATCCAAAATGGGGCCCTAAATACTTTCTGAAATATCCCTGAGAATTATGTTGCTGATTGTTCCAAAAAATATGTGACCTTCCCCAGTCCCTCAAGTTCATGATGGATCTGAAAAAAATGATACCAGAACGACTACTAGTCTAAGGGGCACTTTGCTATATAAGTAGTCACTACTAACTCTACCATGATGGCATAGGAAAACGTGGTAAGACTACTGAACCTGACCAGCTGTGCTGCATTTGCTCAAATAATTACATTTAAGGAAAAAAAGAGGAGGGGGAAGATTACATGTGCTTCAGTTTCACTCACTGTGCTCACTACCAAAGAGTCAGAGCTTTCAGCTTTATAGATAAGATGGAGTTCAGGGTTCTAATGAAAACCAGGCTCTGAGCCTTGAAAGCTGAAAGCCACATGCATTTTTTAAAAGAACCCAACCAAATGGATTCATCACACACTGCATGACTGATGCAGTCTCCTCTTTGGCTCATGCTACCTATTTTCTTCTCTCATTTCTGATTACATTTAGCAAAACCCGGAAACTCAGGCATACTCGGTGTGCTTTAAAGACCTACAATCTTTTTTTGTGTGTGTGAGGCAATTGAGTTGTGACTTGACCAGGGTCACACAGCTAGTGTTAAGTGTCTGAGGCCAAATTTGAATTCAGGTCCTCCTGATTCCAGGGCCGTACTCTATCCACTGTGCCACCTGGCTATTGTCCCCCTTTTAATTTTCTTTTTTTAAAACTTACTTATTTAAAAC
The DNA here is from genome assembly GCF_902635505.1 of Sarcophilus harrisii. Classification (NCBI taxonomy): domain Eukaryota; kingdom Metazoa; phylum Chordata; class Mammalia; order Dasyuromorphia; family Dasyuridae; genus Sarcophilus; species Sarcophilus harrisii. Next base: position 183,338,855 of record NC_045430.1, on the reverse strand, counting down.
CTAAATACAAATTAGGAAAAGGGGGGGGGGACATTATCATGTGCACCACAGAACATAAGAAAGGATTCAAAATATAAAGCATTAAATTTCCGTTTCCATTATATAATAATGCTACATGTTATGTTTGGAGCTGTCCATCTTTGCTTCCTTTTCTTTTGTTCTCTGCTGTGCACTTTTTACTTTATTCCTTTTCCTCCTTCCTCTCTTCCTTTCTTTCTTCCTTTTTTCTCCCTCCCTCCTTCTTTCCTTCCTTTCTTCCTTCTGTAAATTTAACACATGTATTTATGTATATATGTGTTTTTATAAATGAATATACTTGATACTTATAATCATATACATAAATACATTCATATACATCTATGTAAGACCATACTATATTTGTTTGTCCTTTGTTTCTCTGAAAGTGATAACATCTTCCTTCATAAGCACAAGTCTTTCCTTATTTTCCTAAATCTACCAACTCTTCATTTCTTGTACCCACAGCAATATTCCAACCTTATATTGTCTAGTTATTTTAAATAGTCTAAAACAATATTGATTAATGTAGCTGGCTTATGGTATAGTTTCCCTATTGTTCTCTCTTGATTAAATCTATTTTAGCTTTAACTTTGTCTGACATGATTACTACTCCTGTTTTTTTTTAATTTAAAAAATTCTACTCTTGCTCTTAATTAACCTATATTATTTTTCAATGCATGGCTCCATATACATCTCCACAAGAAATTGTGAGGACACTAAGGACCACTTCAGAAACAGGTGGGATTACATTTTGGCTCCTCCATTAGCTGACTGTGTGACTTTGGGATAGTCATTGAACACCACCACTTATGGCCTGTTTCTTCAAGTTGTAATATAATAGGCTAGTACTAGAGGATCTCTGAGGTCTCTTTTAGCCCTACAATGTGTATGAATCTCTGAGTCTAACATTTGAAGTTGCTTTGGTCCGATGCCTTTATTGGATGGAATTCTGGTAACATCTGCCGTTGGTTTTCACCTTTACCTGTGAGAAATTCTATTGTCTTCACAATCTGAGTTCCTGCTTCTTTCTATGTGGAGTTTAATCTCCTTGGCTGCTAGTGCTTCTCAGTCCTTTAAGGAGCTGTCATCTCCTTTGACAAAATGTAAGTTCCTTGAGGGCAGGCGCTGTTTCATTTTTGACATTAAATATCCAGCACCTAGTAGAGTGTCTAGCACATAATAGGCACTTATAAATTGTCTGGCGATTGATCAATGATCGGCAAGGGGCCAGAAAAGTGAATAAATGAAGTTTGGCATCTCTAATACTGTGCTTAATAAACACACTGCATTAGGGATTTGAAAGAAGCCTTTTCTTAGCATCTGTGCTACATCAATTATGATAATATTTGTAAAGTAACTAGCACAGTGCCTGGCATATCATAGGCTCTATATACTTTTTCCTTTCCTTCTCATGCAATGAGGTGGCCTTAGCAATTAAGTTGTGAAACGATAAAAGCAGAGCTAGGGATATGGAGAGTGGCAGGCAGCCATCTGCGGCATAGTATTCCTATGAACAAAATGGAGAACGGCAAAGTAATGGACAGAATGGGGGCTACTTCATGTTCCTGTCATGGAGCAATGTGACTGTATCAGGGATGTTGGCAATCAATATGACACATACTTTCCCCATGCCTGTTGGGAAATTTGCTGAACGTTGTTCTACATATAACTTACCCTTGATGTGAAAACTTAAATTTACCTCTCAGCCCCCAATTAAATGTGCTCTAAAGCTTAAGTGGACACTTAGAAAAATGAGGAAAGGGAGGAAGACTCAGCACTCCAAGAGCCAAGCAGATGACCTGCTGAGGTGCTTAAATGGTCAACTTGTAGGTTATGGAAGCTTGTCCCAAGGGCCATTGACATGGGACACTCTTTACTGGAGCAAAAGGAGGCCCTGCCCTATAAAAGGGCTGGGACAGATTTGATGAGATGTGAAAAAGCTTTGGTTCCTAGTCAATCTGCTTTTGAAACTCTTCAAGGTCAGCACTCTTTAAGATTCTTCAACCGTGGCATCTCTTTGGGTGCTCCTGATTTTTAACTTCTAGAAGGAAGATGGAAGACACCTTTCCCATTTCAGATTGTTGAAGGAAAAGACTTTGGGAAAAATTGAGAGAAACCAGTAGTGTTTGTCATGTCTTTGTCCCCATCTTGCTACACTAAAAACTTTGGACAATTTACCCTCAGTTGTGTTATCTCATTCCCAATGAAAGAGTTTCTTTATTCTGTATTCCTTTACTTTCCTAGTTTTTCAACTGAAGTCCAGCCTAGTGTTAAGCTTCTCCAAACCGCCAGGCTGGTCTTTAGGCATGTAGTCCACCTCTGATCCTGTATTTATCTGTCAGGGATTGTTCCCCACTAGCATTGTCCTTGAGAACTTAAGCCACCTTCACACTTTGATGAAAAATCAGCCAGCCTTTTATAGTCAAGCAATTCCTAAATTTCCAGGTAAGCTGGAAAGGTATGATGAACAAAATTCATCACCTTCTTCAATGTTAGCTCATGAGACTAGACCATTGTCGATCCCCCTAGGTAAAAGGTAATTTCTAAGGAAGTATCAATATTATGACGAGCATACATTTTTTATATATGGTAGGTGTTAGGTCAGAGATTACAATTTACTGTGGAAAGGCCAAGAAGCTTGAAAAGAGAGAATGGGTCTGGGGACTTAATTGAGCAGAACTCAAGGTCCTTAAAGACAGATAACCTTCACTCTCCTCTGAGAATAACTGAAATTGGTGATGGATTCAGTAAGTTAGAACAGAATCACTCTCAACATGGAGAAGAAACTGAACGGCAGGAATGCAGGTAAAGGAGAAATTATAGTTATCAGAGATGAAAAACAAGGTGAAAGTTAAAGTGAAAAGAAAGGAAATGGGAAGGATGGGGAGTAAGAAAAACATTCACCTGTAGTCATAACTAGAATGTGGTTAGAGATAAAGGGAAATAAAATTTGACAGACAAATTTCTTCAAAAACAGAAAGTTACTTTTCTTTTCCAAGAAGATACAAGTTAAGATTGGAGGTAGAGAAGAAAGAAAGAAAGGTGAGAAGCAAAGGGAGAATACCAAGAAATATACATTTTTTAAAAATCTACTATTTGTAGTATGTAGCGTGAAGTACATTTCCTTCAAATTTTCTTGAAAAAAAGGAGGGGAATGTTAGGATCCCTTTTAAATGCATTTGCCAAAAAGAGAAATGAAAGGGGCAAGAAGATCTGCCTTTGAGGTAAAAAGCATAAAAAGTTTTCAGAGGAAAGGGAACAGATGGGCTTCCCATTGAGTTCACTGTTTAGGTATGCCTTTGGCCAATCACTTAGGAATTGAGCTGAGCCCACCTGGCTCCGATTTGTTTATTAAGGCTCTGGCTACATCTGTAGCAGTAGAATGGTTCCAGAGCTCTTAAGTCAAATCCACTTGCTGCTGTCCCTTTCTGGGGATGGTGCAGTTCATATAGATGATAATTTAGGTTCTCCCCATCTCTTTCTTTAGGAAAACAAGGCTGCATACCATCCCAGCACTGGATGCACACATAGTGTGTGAAAGACAAAGAGAAATAACCAGACTGAAGTTGGCCAATCGCAGGGTAATCCAATTCTTTGATCAACTGGAACCAACATCCCAAGTGCTTCCTTTAGGACTGTGTATAGCTCTATCCTATGAGAGACAGTGGCCATGAATTAGGAAGATCTGAGTTCAAATCCTGTTTCTGGTACTCGCTAGATTTGTGAGCAAATCATTTAGTCTATGTCTCAGGCAGTTCTCTAGGTCTGATTTTAGATATTCTCTTTTGCTGTTGTTCAATTGTGTCTGATTTTTTTAATTTTATTTTTAATTTAAGGAATAAAATTTTCATTTCTTTTAATTTTTAATTTATGGAATAAAACAAATCTTTCCATAATATAATACAATAAAATGAAAATCCCATTTGCGATTTTCTTGGCAGAGATCCTAGAATGATTAGCCATTTCCTTCTCCCCTTCTCCAGTTTGTTTTACAGATAAGGAACCTGAGACAAACAGAGTTAAGTGACTTGCCCAGGGTAACTTAGCTAGTAAGTATCTGAGAACAAATTTGAACTCAAGAAAATAAGACTTTCTGACTCCAAGCCCAGCAGTCTATCCACTTTGCCACCTAGATATTCTCTTAGAGATTAGATATTATCTTAGATAATATACTTATCTACTGGGCTATTCTGACTAGGCTAGGTTATGGTCTTTAAATTAGAAAAGATTAAATGACATATAAATATATATATATATATATGTACACACATATACATATAATATATATATATCACAAGAAAAATACAATTTATTATGAAATATTTCTAAATGCATTTTCCCTCAGTTTTCAAATACTAGTTGAGAATTTCACCTACTATATATATTCTTTCTACTTTCTACAAACATTCGTTTTAAATTATTTTCTTCTAGTTTAAGGAAAAATGCTCTTATTGCTTCTTTTATTCATTGTAGTAGATTTACGATGAGGCAAATCTGATACATATTAGAAGTATTATTTAGATTCATTCAGCCAGAGTTGACACAATTGCAAATGAGTTTTCTCTCAAGAAAAAGCTATCCATATTCTGAAGACAGTACAATTCTCAGAGCCAAATGTCATTTTCAATTCAATTCAAAAAGTATTAATTGAATGCCTCCTATGAGGCAGGTATTATGTTAGGTACTGGTATATAAAGATAAAAATTGAATGGTCCCTGCCCTCAAGTAGTTTATATTCTATGGGAAGAAAATAATCTATAGACATGAAAATAAATGCTATTATCGATCATTTATCTATCCACAGAGACATATATGTGTGTATATATACATACATACATATATATATATATGGAACACATTTTTCCCCCTCATAGACATTGCTATATATTTAATACTTTGGCATAGAAAGACAGAAACAAAAAGTTAACAGATGCAAAGTAATTGATGTTCAAAGAGAATTATATTTTTTTGAGAATTAAATGGAACATTTTAATAGATGGAGACATCATTGTACACAACAAAAATAAAAGCCACTAAGCCATATATAAAGATGTCTGGGGGTTGCATATTGACTTAGAAAACTATATATTAGTATTATCTATGTCCTATTTTATTTTGACCGATTTTATTAAATATTTCCTAATTACATTCTAACCTGGTTCTCTGTCCTTGAGAGGTACTTCATGTCTCTAGATACAACACCATACAATAGAATCTAATACAGTAGACATTTATGAAGCTCCTACAATGTGCCAGGTACTGTAGTAAATTCTGGGGATACAAATTAGAAAAAAAAAGGCATTTCCTGCCCTCAAGAAGCTTACAATTTAATGGGGGGGGGGCAGGTTAAACAATTCACAAATAGAAAGATCTTTGTTTTTGCCTTTGATTTGGGTTTGAATCTCAATTCTGATTTTTACTAACTCTGTAATTGAGGGCAAATTTCATGACTTCTCTAGATTTGAGGTCCCATTTGTAAAAAGGGGTGATAAAACTATCTACCTATCTTACAGGTTATTTGTGAGGAAACTGATTGTGAAGTCCAAAGTAAAGTATTATGTAAATGTTAGTAATTATTAAAAATTGAAATTTTATAGGTAGTCTCTCAAACTCTAAAATCTTATTTATTTCTTTTATTCTCTTGAAAGCATTCTCTTGGATGGCAGAAAGAGCAATGAGCATTTATATTTCTGTTAATGCAACTAAAGTTATCATTGGTCATAAGCCATTACTTACTTATACCCACTATGTGTCTTTCCATTGCCCTTTGGATCATTCTGATAGTAACTGTGATTCTCTGAAAACTTTAGCATCCTATAGTTTGTAACCATATGACATCACCTTGAGAATATTTTTGTTAAAAAGATGGATTTTCATAGCAGAGAACAGCTTAGGACAATTAGAAGTGTTGAATGATTTCCCAAATGCCATCTGGTCTACTCTAATAGTCAATTCTGGGTCTAGTTCATCATCTACCTGCAAAACCTGTCCAAGGCATATGTACAATGCTGTTATATCTTTAAATTGTTAGTTTTTGACCATTCTTGTAATCCATGGAGATCTGATTTTGGATTCCTGTTTTTGTCATTCAATTAGCCATCTCTTCCATTTTGGTTTCATTCACTAACTTATTAAAGAATTAGGCTTTCACCCAGCCAATTTCTTTAAGCAGAGAGCATCAGTACCTTAAGCTAAAATTCTCCCTAAGGCATCATCATTTAATCAGAGCCCAGGAAGGCAATTCTATATAGTCAAGGGTTTTCAGCTTATCTTTCTTATACACATTCAGGTGCCCCACAAAATATTTTTGTTCTTACCATAGACCTAGTCACTTAAAATAACTTAACTGATTGAAATGTTTAAGTTAGTGGCTTTGTCTAGACACAGCCACATTTAACCAAGCAACATTTTCATTCAAAATAGAAAAAAACCCAAGTTTGTGCAATGGTGACTAACTTGTCAGCAACCCTGGCTGTTTTGCATCTTTTAGACACAACACTGGCCTTGTCTTCCTTAAGTTAACTGATTCCAACTTCTTTCATCATTTTTCACAAGACTCATTTTTCCAGCCCTCTATTCATTTTCCTTGTAGTTCTCTGGATCTCCTCCCATCAAATGTTAAAAGCTTTCTAAATATTTATAAACTAATCCTTGCCTTTTTTAATGAAAAGGAGGAGGATTATTTCTACTTGAAATCACCAACGAAACCTTTCCATGGGCAGAGCTTTACTACTTTGCCTGATCACCAACATGGTACCTGCTACCACATCTCTTAGGAATGCTGAATAGACACATTATTCACTATGCCCTAGCCTGACAGGAACAGGTCCCCTTTTTTATCCAATCCAAATGACGCATATTTGCTTTATCAACACGTGTAAAAGTTGAGCAGTAATTTATATTGATTACATAATGAGAAACTCCATCCCCTGTGCACCCTGTTCTTTCAGCTGTAGTAAGGCACACCTGTAGAAATGCAAACTCACATCTGGATCCATAAATCTGTTCTTTCTGATCCTTGGGAGAGATACTTTTATGTACACTATAAATACAACTACATGTGGAACAGGCAAGACCAAAGCAGATGGCTAAACAGAATAACCATTTCCACCCCATTCCCTGGGTCCTACCCCTGTTCCTTGCCTTTGATATGTTCAGTTGGAGAGCTGAATCCATCATTCCTTTTTTTTTTTTAAAGCTCTAGGTAACAACTCCATTCCTGTTTGGACAGCTAATCCTGATCTTTTTGATATTAGGAGTTCTTATGGACCACATCTGTGTCAGTGAAGGAATGTTAATTTCACTCCATACTAAATAAATTAAAGGAAAATGTACTTTTTTCCCTACAAAAATCCCAAGCATCGGGCAAAATCCTCATGTTCCACTAAACAATTTGTACCTACTTTAATCTTCATTTACTTTGGTGAAAGCAGTACAGCAGTAGGCTTTCAGAAACCAATTTGAAAGAAAACCACACAGTCAGCCAAACAATTGTCTACTTCAAAAACAACCATCCTATAGCCAGCTGTTTGACTGAAGGTAGCTTCCCCTACTCCTACCTCCCCCCAAATTGTCTCTATATGTAGACACAACATTAAGGAAGTGATTTAAATAAAAGAAACAATGAGATTTATGTAGAACATTTTTCTTGGGGATCCAAATGTTTCCTCTATACTATGTCATCTATCTTCACAATTGTTCTTAGGGTAGACATCATTTTTACTTAAAGAAACTAAGAACAGAAGGGCCTAGTAATTTATCCAAGACCAGTCAGAAGCAAAGCTCAAAAGTTGAATCTCTGGACTTCATATCAAATAAGGAGAAAATATTTGTAAAGCACTTAGCACGGTCTCTGGCCCATTGTGGATGCTTAATAAATGTTTATTCTCTTTCTCTCCTCGCCTGTCCAATTTAATAAATTCTCTGTGTCTATTTTTTTCTGTGCAAATTCAGTAGGGATTTAGGGATAATTTTCTTTTTAGGAACTATTCTGTTCAATTGCCAGAGACCCACAAAATAGGAGAATTGGAGATAATCTGGTCCAATCTGCACCTGAGTAATCACTGACAAGTAGTCACTTAGGCTCTGCTTAAATATCTCCAATAATAGAAGGATTACTATCTTCCAAACTGCCACTTATATACATTATTAATTTTTAGGAACTGTTTTTTTTTTCCCTCATGTCAACAAAATCCACATCTTTGCAACTTCCACTGATTGTTCTTAATTCTGTCCCCTTCAATCATGTAGAATAAGAAGAACCTCAGTAGAGAGAGAATTTGGCTTGGAGAAAGGAAGACCTGAAATTTGACCTCAGACACATACACTAGGTATATACTTACAACTCTGCTTGCCTCAATTTCCTTACCTGTAAAATGAGGATAATAATAGCAATGAAAAGGGAGTTGTTGTGAGAATTAAATAAGGCAATATTTTTAAAAGAACTAAACATGGTGCCTGGCACGTAGCACTAGCTTCATAAATATTAACTATTATTATTTTTATTATGAATTTTCTGAATTAGTTCATTTCTTTTTGGACTGCTGGATTATTGTTAATATTGAGAGAAGAAAAAATAAATTATCCCTTTTAGAATAAAGCCCCCATCAAAATACAGGGAAAAAAGTTTGAATTTAGCCAAGAAAACATTTTTCAAAATTAGCCATTCATCAGGAGAAATGGGGAGTTTTAAAAGTTTCTTTATGGAAAGAAACCATTATAGAGATTTCACATAAATGTGGGGAAACTCAAGTAATTTCCTTTATCTTCATTCCTTTCCTTTTCTGATCTAGAGAGAAATAAACAGGTTTTAGGCTAGCCTTAGAATTCTAGACATTTAAATCTGAGTCATTAGAGATTATGGCTGCGTTTTGATTAGTGTGAATAATAAATCTGAATTTAAAATCTGGTTTTGTGTATTGAATTTATATTATACTGTACTATTTATATTATTCAAGGGTATAATTGTGTAAGATATGGTAATTACTTCCATCCCAATGGAAATATGCAATTGTAATCCAAATAATGCCATCATTTTCTGGGATTCATTATTAGTACTAACTGTTACCTTGTCTAACTTCTTCAATTATGAATAAGGAAAATGAGACCTGGAGAAAATTTGGCCAAAGTGATAACTGTAATAATAACAAGTAATAAATGATGAGGTCAGACCAGATCTTACTTTCAGTCTGGAACACTTTCTATTACATAAGGTTGACAATAACAAAACGTAGTTCTCTCCCATCTGGAGATAAATTAGTTAGTGAAGTGTATCCTAGCTAGCAGTGTAAGTCACACCATCAAGCATCTACATCTGGGCTCTTCATAAAAGAAAAACCACCTTTTTTTAATAAGTGAAGCAGGTAGAAAAAGATTAGATCAAAGGTTTTCAGATGCTCTGAAACCTCTAAATGCCAGGAGCTATATAGATGCTCCGATTCAATTCAGCTTAATTCAAAACATTTATTAAGCACTGACCCCCCTAAGAAAAGGTCCAGTGCAAATTTGCTACTTTTTTCCTGCAAAAAACTTAAATTATGTAGTGACTATAGGATAATTAAAATTTAATTGTAAAAGTACCAGATTGTTCTTAAGTATTGATTTTTAAATTAGCAATGAAAGTGTTTAGAAATTGGGTCATTATTCATGCTAATGTTTTTAATAGAGTTTTATTTTTTGGAGAGAAAAAAAGTGTAAGTAAGTACTGAATTGTAGGCAATTATCCTTGCCTGAGGAAAGCCTCGCTGGTTGGCCCACAGTCATAAACCAAGCACCTGTTAGTAACTACCTAAATTGTAGCCATATCTGAGAAGGGAGAAAGCCTTTTAAACATAAATTTATAATCTTGAAATAATCTTTTGTACTTAACTGATTCACTGAAATAATATTATAATTTAAAATTTTATTCTGAAATCTTATCCCATTCCTTCTACTTGCTTCCTTCCTACCTCCATGCTACAAAAATTCAGTTAGCCTACTAACAACTTTTACTGGATCCAAGTTTATTCCCGTCAGCCACGTCCTGAGTCATTCAGCCTTCTGGCTCTGACACTCCCTAATCTGTATCCTCTGATTGAGCCCATAGTCTATCAACATTAATTAATGAACTTCATAAACAAAATCTTCCTTAAATCTTATCATTGATTATTAACATAAAAGTGTCACTTGGAGAGCAGAGGAATTTCTTATTATTTTCTGGCATTTCTGAAAGTAGCCATTTCTGAACCCAGTTCACTCCATTCTCCAATGAAAGAAATCAACATTTGTTTTTTCAGAAAATTGTACTATAAGGACGAATGAAGATTCTACTGTTTATTAGTTTTTCATCATATGGCCTGTCATTATCAACACCACTCACACCATTACCAAATAGCTAGTCTGAGGCCTCATGGAGTTGCAAATACAAGAAAAAAAAGTAAAGGAAACATTTCTTCCTTTTTCTCGATATACTTTCTCCGAGAGATTCTTTTCAATCCCTTCAAAAGGAAACTGATAATTCTTAATTTTATTTTTAGGAGAAAGAATACTTAATTTTACTAAATAATAAAGTTATATATAACAACATTTTGTCACAGCAGAAAAAAAACTATTGAAATAGTTGAGCACTTCTGATGCCCATTTTATTTTATGAATAGTATTTTATTCTTCCAATTACATGCAATTTTCAACATTCATTTTTGTAAGATTTTGAGTTCCAAATTTTTTCTCTTCCCTCCCTTCCCCAAGAAAATAAGCAATCTGATATGGGTTAATATTTGTACAGTCGCTTTTAAAATATTTTCATATTATGTTTTGAATGAAAACTCAGAGCAAAAGTGAAATACCACAAGAAAGAAAAAGCCAACAAACAAACAAAGGTGAAAATAATATGCTTCAATCCTCATTTAGTGTCCATAGGACACTGTCTGGATGTGGATGGCATTCTCCATCCCAAGTCTATTGGAATTGTCTTGAATCACTGTATTGCTGAGAAAAACTAAGTCTATCATAATCGATCATGACATATTGATTTTCATTTTAGATAAATTTCATAAGTCCACCAGAGCTCAGAACAATAACCATAGCTCCTTTCTATGCCTTCTCTCTGCTGGGGCTCTTCCTTTTACCTTGCTCCCCAAGTTACAGAGCAACTTTAAAAACAAGGAGTGAGTGTCCCAGGTCTCAAGGCAGCGGGGGAAAGCAGCAGCAGAAACAGTAACCAGTAGCAGCAAGTCACCCACTGCCAAGGACAGATGTGTCTAGCCAGAGAAAAGGGAAGGAGGATGGCTCTGGGTCAGCACCAAGAAGCCAGATCTCAGTAGAGAGCTCTTGACAGGTTTTCAAGGGACAAAGTGAATAATATTTTAAATTGAAAATCCTGAGTACCAAGCTGGAGACTTTCTGGAATAGATATTTGCAAGATAAATGTACATGGGTTGAATCTTGTATCCTCAGCTATAGATCATTAGCTACAGCATAAAATAAAAAGGCTATAATCTCTTAAAGATCTGTCTGTCCCCATCCGGATTTAATAAAAAGTTATAATACTTTTCCTTCTGAAAGCAGTGTTTTCTCACATAATCTTATTTGTCCTTATTCTACTTTCAAGATACATGGAATGGCAAATATTTTAAAATTTAACAAACAGAATTTATTTATCCTCTGTTGGATGTAATGCACTGTGCTAGATAATATAGGGAAGATAAAAAATAGATAAGACACAATCCCTGAAATCAAAGGATTTATGATCTTTTGAGATTGTGAAATAAATATTTTAATATTGTAACACATCCACGGTCTCTTTAGTGTTGATATTCTTGCTAAGAATGGGAATTGCTTATGACGCTAATCCATGCCCTATAAATGTACTGCAGCGTCCAACATTCTGGGGCTTTTTACTTATCTTCACATTCCCATTGTGTAAGCTGTCCATAAGACAACCACATATTTGCATATGACCAGTCCATCCTTTTCCCATCCTGCATTTCTCTGATAACATCTTTTGTTCATTTCTCCTGTGCAATTCTTTTGTTTAAACCTAATATATACTGCTTCATTCCCTTTTTGATTACTCTTAATTTTATTTCTTCAAAGAACATATATTATTCTATCCTTGCAGCAATATATTATCCAAAAGATATTTTTTATAAAAATAAAAAATTTATATAAATAAAAATATTTTCAAGCAGAAAATTGATGTCATTAAAAGTAGAGTATGATTCCCAGAGTCAAATCAATCTATTTTTCTACTCTCTTCAGAGCTGGGCTCAGTCTACTCATTTTCTAATTAAGTATGCAAATCTGCAAGGAAATAGGAAGTCCAGCTACTATCACCGAGTTCACCCTTCCCCAGCTGCCTTCCCCTTATCATCTTCCTCCTAAGGCTCAGGCTACTCATAACTATGATGATCAGAAAATAAAGAGAGCCATCATCAAGATGTTCCTTTCTCTGCTTCACTCCTCTTAACCCCTCTGGGTCCTCAACCACCTTCCATCAATCCACCTTATTTGACAGTTCTTATAGTTTGAATGAGATGGAAAAAACCAACTCTTTTCCATCTGACGGCCTGCCACTGCTATGATCCCAAAGAGGGTGAGCTCCATGACAGAAGGGATTGTCTTGCCTTTTCTTTTTGTACCTTCAGTGTTTAGCACAATGCTTGGTACATAGTAACCACTTAATAAATACTTATTCATTCAAACGTGATATCCATTAGATACTATATTACTATATCCAGTAGATGATGCATTCATGAGAGAAATACAAAGAGTTATGAACTAGATGAGGAGGCTATAACTGTAATGGGCTGAAGCTCGAGTTGATGCACTGAGGTCCCAAGCATGTGAGGCTAAATAATAATTGGACCATACTCTATTAATATATATGCTTGGAGAAAAAATTGGTCCCCGCCCGCTCTCTGTGCAAGTCCTGATGTGTTGTATAGGAAATGACGATTTTGGTGGGTGGAGGCAGAAGAGAGGCGGGGAGAGACTGAGCTGGGATTTGAAGGATAGGGAAGCTAGGTGGTAATGGGAATAGAGTGCCAAACCTAAAGTCAGGAGGACCTCTTTGTCACCTCATTTGGAGTTTTTTTGGCAAAGATACTGGAGTAGTTTGCCATTTCCTTCTCTAGCTCATTTTTACAGATGAGAAAACTGAAGCAAATAGGGTTAATCACTTGCCCAGTCACACAGCTAGTAAATGTCAGAAACCAGATTTTTAACTCATAAAAATGGGTCTTCCTTACTCCAGGCTCAGTGCTCTATTCACTATGGCATCTAGCTGTCCCCCCTACCACCCCCAAAAAACTAATACCTTTCCTATAAAACATGAGCAAGGATATTACAAATTTTAACTTCTTTTCAAAGTCTTACAAATAGCTAAACCAGTAAACCTAGAATGACCCTGTAAATGAAAGAACTGTTTTTTAAAACACATCCAAGGACACAGATAGTGAAATGGTAGAAATAAAGAATTTTTTTTTAAATGAAAAAACACAAAACCTCCCCATTGCCTGTTTATTGAATCATGGGATGGTCAGTGACTCTAGACCAGCTGATCTTAATTACTCTGGCAGAGCTCACCACAGCTCATTGGACAGTTACTTCCATTCATCATATTGTCACATGTCTACTTTGTGTAGTTGAAGGTTTTAGATTTTGCCATTCAGCATTCTTTACTGTAAACATCTCAACAAAAAAGGCCAAAAGGGAGTGAATGAGCAAAACATTTCTCTATCCAATAGCAAGGTAGTGTGTTCTCAACAGACTGCATTTAAGAAGTATCATAAAAGCAAGACAAGAATAAAAATTACCTTCTGTTCTTTCCATGGAATAATTCCTTTCACTGTTTTCTTTCCCTTTCATTAAACCTGAGAACTGAGAACACTTCAGAGTTAAAGGAGAGAAGGAAGACTATGACTTAGGAGAAGAGAATGGTAGTGGTTCCCTCCAATTGACAGGATATCAATACAGTTAATGCATCCACAAATTCGTTTTTAAATGGAAAGCTAGAGCAGGGGTTCTTAACCTGGTCTCCACTGACCAGTAAGGGATCCCTGAAGAGATTGCAGGCATTTTATCAATTTAAATAGGAAAAAAATTACACATTTATTTCTACTAATTTGTGGTTTCTTTTATAATTCTATGTATTTTACTTTATGTATTTAATGTACTTCAAACACATTCTCCCATTTGTTTTACCCTGCAATGGCTGTCTTGACCCAGGGTATCTTGCCCAAAATCCACTTTCCAACTCTCCTTTATATATTGTTTCTCTATTTAAATGTTAAATTCCTTGAAGGTAGGAACCATCTCAGTATCCCCAGTACTTAGCACAATGCCTAGATCTTATTGTTTTTAAAAAATCTTTTTTCCCCCTTTCTCCTTCCCTTTCTCTTTCTTCCTTCCTTCTTTTTCTTTCAACCTTCTTTCTTTTCTTCCTTCCCTTTTTCTTCCTTTATTTCTTTTTTCTCTCTTCTCTCCTTCCTTTCTTCCTTCCTTTCTATAAAGTTCAGTAAAAATAGTCATGGAAAAAGCATTTTTCTATTATCATTCTTTTATATTTGATGGTCTATGAAATATTATACAGGTGGATAAAATGATTGATTTTTTATTATAGTATTTTATTTTTCCAAATAAATGCAAAGATAGTTTTCAGTATTTACCTTTGCAAAACCTTGTGTTTCAAAATTGATTGATTTTTTGTATTTGAATAAAAATATTAGGATGTCATATTCTTCAGGCTTAATGAAAGCATTCTTGAAATAACTCCAGTAGCAAAAAAGATAGAAAGTATGATTCATTATTATATGATTTTATTTCTTCTGCTAGGTCTTTCTATTTAAAAAAAAAAAAGCTTTCTATTCCACTTAGCTTGGCAAGCAAGTATTTGACATGATGACATCTATTTAAAAAAATTGGTCTTAATTTTTTATAGATCAAACTGGAAAAAAACTAAACTTCTTTCAGAAAAAAAAAATTGTCGTTGTTCAAGACATGAAGGAAAAGAAGGGAAAACTGTGTCGGGTGAAGTATAAAATGGAGCAGAAGCAAAATATCCAATGGGTTAGCAAGGAAAGAAAGAGATAGGGGTTAAGGTTTAAGGAGAGCAGAGGCTGCTAAAACAATAACTGGAGAAAAGATGAGGGGCCGTGAGTGAAAGAAAATATATAGAAAGAAAGAGATGAAGGGGAGGGTAGAGGAAAACAAAAAGTGATTGAGAACTCCTGAGTCATATGTGAGAGATGAGAAAAAGAACTGGGGTATTATAGAATTTACAAATAGAAGAAACCTTAATGATCACTTAGAAGCTGGATTTTTAACTTTTTTGTTTCATGGACCTTTTAGGAGATGGGTGAAGTCTATGGATTTCTTCTCAGAAAAATATTTTTAAATGCATAGTATTTGAAAAGAAATAAATTATATTGAAATATAATTATCAAAATATTGGATTTTTTTTTAAAAGCTCACTGATATTGTTCTAAGAAGCTTGATTTAGAACACTCTCTTAATTTTATAAATGGGGAATCAAAGGCCAGTGAGAAATGTCTTGATCTGTGTAACCTGATCAAGACACTTCTCACAGGCTCTCTGATTCCCTACTTATAAAATTAAAAGATTGGTTACACAGGGAGTAATAGTGGTAGATTGTTACTAATGTCCTCTGATTTTACCTATTACATGAAGAGAAAGGCATATAAACAGTGAAGGTTATATGGAGATCAGGAAAAAAAAGTATGGACAGAAAGGGAGCCAGTCCATCTGGGGTCAACAGCAGGTTAGAGTGAGAAAGGAAGTGTTCTAAAAATGATGTAGTGCACAAGGAAGGGCTGACTATTCCTCAAAGAGTCTGGCTTTTAATGCCAAGGGGATTGATTGGAGGGAAAAGTAGCCCTGGAGAAGGACTCAGTGGTAGGATCCTAGAAGCAAGAAACCCAGGGAAATTGCCCTATTTACTTAGGCTTGAGTGTGGAAACTTAAGGACTCCTTCTTTAGGAAGAACAGATACCCCTCTAAAAGGGAAATAGACTCCTATAGGAAGGAAATGCACCCTCTGAATGTCAGCACCCAGGGGCAAAACCACACTCACCTAGTGCTAGTTCTGTCTCTGCGCCTTGATTAGATAGTCCACAGAGGGCTTGAGGGTTTCTCCTACCATATTCTCTGCGTATGTTCCAATAAGCATTCACTATTAGAAGAGTGAGACTGAAGGACTCTGGGTGACTAATAATTTTTTCTGCCCCATGCACATGAAAGGATGTGTATTGGTGGCTCACAACACTACTTGCTCTTAGTCCTGCACTCTCAGGCTCCCCAAACCTTCCCACCGGGAGGCCCCCTCCCCCCTGGCTGATTGCTGCATACCAGGCCGTCTGCCACTTGGGTTTCACAGCCCTCCACAGATATACCACATTGTTTGAAGCTGTGCTAAAGTGCGTCATTTCAGAGACCCCTTTTGACTTCTAACTGGATCAGAATTTCTTATTGCGAAAGGCTGAAAATTAATGTCAAGGCCAAGTTCAAAAGGCCAAGAAAGTTCTAGCAAAGCCAGCTCAGGCTCAGAGGGGAGCTGAGATGCCCTGGGGTCCATTGTAGAATTCCTCTCTCCAGGGAAGTTTAACCCAAAATTTAACAGGACAGGAGGATAGGATTTAGAGCTAAAAGAACTTTAAGAACCATTTATCCAATTTCCTCCTATTACAGAAGAGGAAACATGAGAAATGAAGTCACATAAGGAGATCAGTTATGACCTGTAGTGGGAAAGAGTGTAAATGAAGTTCTCTGGAAGTAGTTGCTGAAGCTCTACTCATTGAGAGCTTCATAAATATGACCTATTTTTCTTCAAATCTGCAGACACACAAAAAATCAAAACCAGGGCTTTGTTTTCTGTAAGATATACCAAATTCACTCTAGTATTTAAAAGATGTTAACTGGGGGAAGGCACAGGAGAATTCTTTGATACTGATTATTCTAGACAACAACAACCAAAAAAAAAATCATAAAATGATGGATCAAACTTCCCTTTGTGCGCTCAGATCTTTGTTGTACCCTTTGAAAACCATATGCCTTTGCATAAAGATATGATGGATAGAGGCAATTAGGTGATGAAGTGGATAGTGTTAGAAAATCAATTCAAATCCAGGCTCAGATACTTATTAATTGTGTGGATGTGAGCAAAGTCACTTAATCTCTGATTGCTTCCATTTCCCCAACTGTAAAATGAGGATCATAAGAACACCTAGCTCTCAGAACTTTTGTGAGGATAGAAAAAAAATATCGTAAAGTGCCTGGCACAGAGTAGACATTTAGTAAATACTTGTTCCCGTCCTCACCTCCCTCATAATTTGAGCCTGTTTACTTCCTAATAAGGACACATGGAGAGGAACATTAAGTTGTCCAAAGTCACATCCATGTTAGTTTGTACTTAGCTTCAAAGCTGGCTCTCTAATAACATTATTCTATGTTGTCTCCATAGAGGAGAGGGAAATGATTTTAAAGGGGAGGATGGGAAAAACACTGGAACTAGGTAAGCACACCCACAAGTGACCCCTAGAAAACCATTGGGAGATATTTGACATCAGGTAAAGTAGCTAATGACAAATGGTATCATTACCCCAAAAAAGGCAACGGAAGGAAGTGCAGACCCTTATGCCTACTTTTTCTTCTCTATACAATTTTTCTAAGAATGATATATATATATATGTATTAGAGGTATTAAGAGAAGTGATTCTTAAATAACTATTGAGGAGGTCCAAGGTTTCTTCCTTTTTCCTCATTCAAAGTCCAGTCTTTCAAGGAGACTTCAACACCTACTCAAAATTTACCCCACTTAGACCATCTCATTTAAATAGAATTGATGCTTCACCCAACTAGAAAGCCTCACAAAAAATTTAATGTAAGATGAATTCTGCCCATTGTGTCCACTAGGATAGATTTGAGGAAGGTGGGGATTCTTGTCTTAACCTAGACTTCTTAAACTTTTTCCACTACAGGACTCTTTTTGGTCAAGAAATTTTGGTGGCTTAGCTGTACCAGATCTAAAATTATATTATAGAGCAGCAGTTACCAAAACTATTTGGTATTGGCTAAGGAATAGATTAGTTGATCAGTGGAATAGATTAGATTCAAGGGATAAAACAGTCAACAAATATAGCAACCTAGTCTTTGACAAACCCAAAGATCCCAGCTTTTGGGATAAGAACTTACTGTTTGATAAAAATTGCTGGGAAAATTGGAAACTAATATGGCAGAAACTAGGCATTGATCCATACTTAACGCCGTACACCAAGATAAGGTCAAAATGGGTTCATGACCTAGGCATAAAGAATGAAATTATTAATAAATTAGAGGAACACAGGATAGTTTACCTCTCAGACCTGTGGAAGGGGAAAGTCTTTATGACCAAAGCAGAACTAGAGATCATTACTGATCACAAAATAGAAAATTTCGATAATACCAAACTGAAAAGTTTTTGTACAAACAAAACTAATGCAGACAAGATTAGAAGGGAAGCAATAAACTGGGAAAATATTTTTACAGTCAAAGGTTCTGATAAAGGCCTCATTTCCAAAATATATAGAGAATTAACGCTAATTTATAAAAAATCAAGCCATTCTCCAATTGAAAAATGGTCAAAGGATATGAACAGACAATTCTCAGATGAAGAAATTGAAACTATTTCTAGTCATATGAAAAGATGCTCCAAGTCATTATTAATCAGAGAAATGCAAATTAAGACAACTCTAAGATACCACTACACACCTGTCAGTTTGGCTAAGATGACAGGAAAAAATAATGATGATTGTTGGAGGGGATGCGGGAAAACTGGGACATTGATGCATTGTTGGTGGAGTTGTGAACGAATCCAACCATTTTGGAGAGTAGTTTGGAACTATGCTCAAAAAGTTATCAAACTGTGCATACCCTTTGATCCAGCAGTGTTACTACTGGGATTATATCCCAAAGAGATTATAAAGAAGGGAAAGGGACCTGTATGTGCACGAATGTTTGTGGCAGCCCTTTTTGTAGTGGCTAAAAACTGGAAACTGAATGGATGTCCATCAGTTGGAGAATGGCTGAATAAATTGTGGTATATGAATATTATGGAATATTACTGTTCTGTAAGAAATGACCAACAGGACAATTTCAGAAAGGCCTGGAGAGACTTACACGAACTGATGCT
This sequence comes from Sarcophilus harrisii, assembly GCF_902635505.1. Lineage (NCBI taxonomy): Eukaryota > Metazoa > Chordata > Mammalia > Dasyuromorphia > Dasyuridae > Sarcophilus > Sarcophilus harrisii. Next base: position 183,319,675 of record NC_045430.1, on the reverse strand, counting down.
GAGTGAAATGAGCAGGACCAGGAGATCATTATATACTTCAACAACAATACTATATGATGACCAGTTCTGATGGACCAGGCCATCCTCAGCAACGAGATCAACCAAATCATTTCTAATGGAGCAGTAATGAACTGAACTAGCTATGCCCAGAAAAAGAACTCTGGGAGATGACTAAAAACCATTACATTGAATTCCCAATCCCTATATTTATGCCCACCTGCATTTTTGATTTCCTTCACAAGCTAATTGTACAATATTTCAGAGTCTGATTCTTTTTGTACAGCAAAATAACGTTTTGGTCATGTATACTTACTGTGTATCTAATTTATATTTTAATATATTTAACATCTACTGGTCATCCTGCCATCTAGGGGAGGGGGTGGGGGGTAAGAGGTGAAAAATTGGAACAAGAGTTTTGGCAATTATTAATGCTGTAAAGTTACCCATGTATATATCCTGTAAATAAAAGGCTATTAAATAAAAAAAAATTAAAAAAAAAGAAATTTTTATGTAAGCCTGGGTACATAGGTATATAAAATAGTTATACAAATCAAACATTTACTAAAAATAAATCATAATTTTGTAACCCTTATATTCAATTATGCGACCCCATATGAGGTCACAACCCACAGTTTAAAAAGCTGGGGTCCAAATTACTGAGGATGGGGATAGTTTGGGAGCATGAGTGATTAAGAGACTGTCCCCCAGTCCTTCATTGGAATAGGTCTGCCTCTCCTTGTTTATTAAACAATCAGAGTTTATTGCTGCCTGCTAGAAATACCTACTCTTCCAAGGACATATAAGTGTCAAAAATCCTCCATGATCATTCCAGAGTGCTCCTTAGCCCTTTTATTCATTATCTATTAGCATAATTAACCAAATGATTTATAATCCCAGAAATTATGTTTCTTGAATTTTTTATATGTCATAGTATCATTTAGGTAACTATGAGAAGGGAATAGGTAGACTTTCACAAAGAATACACCTCTATACTGGACAGTACTGTCTCATTAGCAAAAAAAGGATGAAGAAAATGTAAACTCCTATTGTATTTACTTCGTTGATTTTTCTTAAATAGCATTTGACTCAGTAGAGCAAAATGTAGCTTTTAATGTTATATGTTAAGTTCATTAAAGATTCCTTGATAAGATGTAACCCCAGAGATACAGCTATGTTCAACGGGTCTCCAATTATCCATATCCATTGAGGCATAAAACAAGGAGACATAAAATTGCTGAAGGTGTTTGCCCTGTGTCATATAGGGTGTCCTTCACAGTCCAGACTGAAGAGGGATCCTCTAAGGAAAGTGAAGTCTTTAATCTGTTTATATTTGGAGATATCATTGAGCTAGCTCCAGAATGAGATCAAAGAAGGCCTTTTCATTGAGATCCATCATCATTTCAAAGAGAAAAACTAACAATCCATATGGGAAAAGCAAGAGAATGATGAATGCCTTTTCCAAACTGTGACATCCAGTTGGATGAGCAATTCATTTGTTAGCTCAACAATACATGGACCTTGGACTGATACTGCAGATGGATAATGAACTGGGCCAAAGCTGAACAGGGGGAAGAGAGGATGGATAGCATCCTAGAAAATTATATATCACATCCATCAATCTAATGCTTCTCCCTGAAATGAGTAACTTCCTTAGTAAAATTCTGGGACTATAACATCTACCCTCCCACCTGCACCTAAGCCAAACCTTTAATTCATATCTGTTTTTTTTTTTTTGTTTTAAACTTGAATATCTAAATTTGGAATAAATAAATGCCAAAAAACTTTTAAATTATATCCAGTGTGGATTTAAGTCCTAATATTCTATCTATAGAGTGTATTTCTCTGGGCTAAATAAAAGGAACCTAAATTCTAGTTAAGGGATAATTGCATCCTGACAAAAGAAAATCCATTGCTATTTCTTTTGTTGTAATAGAACCTAACTTCTCATTCTATTCATTTCTTCCCTCCCTAATTAATAGTATTTAATTTTCCCCAATTACATGTAAAAATAGATTTCAACATTCACTTTTTAAAGAACTTAAATTTTAAAAAAAGAAACTAAATTCTAATTTTTCCTTTTTCCTTTCTTCCCCTTCCCCTCCTCAAGACAGCAAGTCATCCAATATGAGTTATACATGTATAATCATGTTAAACATGTTTTCACACTAATCATATTGTGAAAGAAGAATCAAAACTAAAGGAAAAATCATGAAAAAGAAAAAACAACAAAAAAAACCCAGTATGTTTTGATTTGCATTCAGACATCATAGTTCTTTTTCTACATATGCATAGTATTTTCCATCATGAGTCTTTTGGAACTGTCTTGAATCATAGTGTTGGTGAAAAGAGCTAAGTCTATCATAGTTGATCATCATACAATGGTGCTGTTACTATGTACAGCGTTCTCCTGGTTCTATCCACTTAACTCAGCATCAGTCCATGTTAGTCTTTCCAGGTTTTTTCTGGCTCATCTTTTCTTAAAACACAGTAATATTCCATTACATACTCTATTGATTTCAAAACAACAAATACTTATTAAGCATCTACTAATTCAGGGCAGTGTCCTCAACACTGAGGAAATTCAACAAAAATTATTACAAAACTCCTACTTTCATGGACCTCACAGAATAGTAGCTAGGTGGCTCAGGGAATAGGAGGACTGGGCTTGGAGTTCAAACCCAGGTTCATGTACTTCCAGCCAAGTGTCTCTAGGAAAGCTTCTTACTCCCTGTTTGCCTCAATTGTCTCAAATGTAAAATGCAAGCACTAATAGAACCTAGCTCACAGGGTTATTTGTGAAGATCAAATGAGATAACATTTGTAACGTGTTTAGCAAAATGCCTGGTACATAATAGAAACCATGTAAGTAAATATTGTCTTTCTTTTCCTCTCCTAGAGAAAGATATGGAATATGGTCAAATAACTTTCATTATTCCACTCACTAGAGGGGTACGGCATAATTATAAACCTTGCTAGCAGGGATGGTAGATCGCTTGAGCTTGGGGTTTCTGAGCTATGGAAGGACTAAAGCTAATCAGGTATCTCCTTTGAGTCTGTCACCAGTATAGTAAGCCTGGAGGGTGGGGAAGTAAGAAGGTGGAAGTGGGGGAAAGCGGAGTCTGGGGGAGAGAAAGAAAAAAAGGGGAGGGAAATACCAGGCTTCTTAAGGAGGAGCAAACTGATCCAGGATGGAAATGGAGGAGGTCAAAACTTCTATGCTTGGGAGGGGAGTGGTGCGATTGAGCCCATGGATGGGTCACTATATATCTAATTAATATATGGAGAGCCAGACTCTAATAATAATAATAATAAATGCCAACCATGGATCCTTAATTTTAAAGGATAGATATTATTTCAAATACCCTGAAACATTTTTCTAATAAACCATTGAAATGTCCTGGAAATGCCTACATTACACAAAATAGTAACTGAAAAAATCAAGTCATTTATACATTATAATAAAAATATAATAACTCACATTGATATAGGCAAGTAGTTATTGAATTCCCTTTGCCTATGGCACAACATTCTTTGAAATGAGGAACTGCAGTATTCTAGATATTTAAAATGACAATACTAAAGAAAGGCCAGGCATTTTCCCTTCAATAAAAGCAGTCATTTTTGCTGAGTTCTTTGTAAGTTCAAGGCTTGACATACTTTATAAAAGTTTAGTACATACAACAATATGCAAATTTTATTTATTTTTGTGATAAATACCATACTCCATATTGTAAGTAAAATTCACATTAAATAAATTTTTACAAAGTTTATTTTTACTGCAATAAACTAATGTCCAAAATTTCAGTATATACTTAGAAAAATTTGTAGAGCAGATTCTGCAAATTTTGCAAAGCATATTCATTTCAACAACTGAGACATCAATAGCACAAGTTTTATTATTATCATTTAACAGATGAATAAATATATCCAGTAGGATTATATGACATAATCACACAATCATCAAGTGGATGATCTTGGATTTAAATCCCCATCTCATGATTCCTAGTTCAGGACACTTTCTGACATAGAGGACTATCTTTTATGAAGATATAAATGAGAGAGCATCAAAGGATGAATAAATATTACAAATGCTCATATTACATACAGTCATATATCTTTTTGAATATTATGTAAATTTATGTGAGATACAGATGTGCAGCCATCAGTCTCACTGTTTCTTCTAGAGTTAATGGTGACCAGTAGCAAGGCAGAAATCAAGTGTACAAGTTATACAAACATGAGAATGATAAACATGAACAGAATAGGTACAATATGAGCAGCATGAGAATAGTAATGATTGGCTGCCTTGTTTCTCATTTTAGATGTGTGAACCCTATATTGTATATGCTAAAGTCACAATTCTGACAATAATAAAGTCTTTCAGGATTCTGTGTCCTGATTTGGGAATTAGAAAATTTGCAAAATGGGACATTGTTAAAGAAACAAAGTTCACTGTGGAGTTGGAGGACGGAAAGATCATTTTCAACTGGGGGAGGGCGATGATTAGGGAAGGGGAAAATCATAAAAGACTTAATAGTGGAAGGTCATCTTTATTTTTTCTGATACTGATCAAGGTAATCTCTCCAGTCATTAGAGAAATGGCTGGAACTTAGCTCATGATCTTTATGTGGCAAGAAATTAATGTTTTTTCTGTTTTAATTGTTGTATAACTTTCTGACAAATAATTGTTTTGGGATATAGTAATCTCACCAAGAAGCAGTTTCTTTATCTATAAAACTGAGATCTTCCATTAAAGTCCTATTCTGATGTCTCATTATATTGTGGAAGTGATCCTAAGTTCTTGTCCTGGCCTGGACTTAACCCAAGCAAGTTCCCAGGTAGTTTAAGTTTAAGATGAGAAAAAGAAAAAAAAAATGAGACATTTAATAGACATTAAAGACTCCTTGAGTTGATTGAGCTACAGCTCCCTTGCCTGAATTGCCTGCCCACCGTGCTCTCGCAGCCAAATACCTCTGGAGTTCCTTATGATTTCTTTGTATTCAGATGATAAGAAAATGACATCAACAGTATGAGCCTTTAATTCACTGAGCCCACTGAGTTTTGATGTCTCAAAACCTTTTAAGGAAAAATTAGTTGGACTTGAATGGTAGGATAAGTTAGGATATTGTTCCTACCATAGTTCTCAAAGGCTGTGTCAACAGCACATGAGTTCTGATTGGTCCTACAAAACTGGATGGGCTTCAAGTATGGACTATATGACTATCACCTGATGATCAACACAGTTTATTACAAAAATACTCCTCAATAGGATGAAGTGACAAACGTTTCACCATTAGCTCTAAATAAGGCATCTACATGGTACAGTGAATAGTACCAGGCTAGAGTCAAGAAGACCCAAGTTAAAATCCAGAATCAGACACTTAATAGGTATTTATTAAGAAAGATGGCTTAAAAGTCATTTAATTTCTGTTCATTTGAGTTTTCTTATCTTTAAACTGAGAGAAATAAAGGTACCTAATTCCCAGTGCTATTGTAAGGATCAAATGAAATAAGTGTAATGTGATTTTTACAGTGTCTGGCACAAAATAAGAGCTATATAAATGTTAGTTATTATTATTGATGTGTATTGATGAAATATATGATGAAATTATGAACCTTTAATATATTGAAACAGAAGTCAAATACATAATATATAATGAATCCAAATGCTAATGATAGCCTTATGACGTCCCCCTTTTTCCTTTTGCCAGGAAACTAGAGAGAAGAACAAACTTTCAGTTTCAGCTTCTGGTTCCTTAGTAGGGTGATGAACCTTTACAGAAAAGGAAAGAGTGACTGAAAAAAAAGCCAGTGTATGTACATATACCATCATGCAAGACTTCATCTGTCATGAGAGGAGACTAACATGGAGAAATAGTTCTACAACTCTTAATTCACCATTGTGAGTCAGGGAGCTCAGGAACGAAGCTGAGCAAATGCAAGGCAAAGACTAACCCAAGAGCTGAGACTTGGAGTACTAGTTATGTTTGGTAAAACTCCTAGAGGATGGGGTGCAGTCAAAAGACTGAGGTATTTCTACCTTCTTTCACCACTGAGAGTCAACAACTTTCTTCTCATTTCCCCCTTCTGAGAACACAAACAGGATGGAGAATGGGAAGAAGGATGGAAGGGACCTTATTATCTTTCTGATTGTAGTGTCACTGAAGCCTTTGACTAATAACCTGTTCCTTTAAATGCTGAGATTTAAATGCTAGTTTATGCTGCAGGTAAACCATGGTTATTTGCTATACATTGAATCCAAATTTATAAATTCAAAGGGGAAGATTGGGATGGAAATTAGGAGGGGGCAAAAAGTCAATAAATAATAGTCAATGAACATTTATTAATATTAAGTGCCTATTATTTGCCAGGCACTGTACTAAGCACTGGGGATGCAAATATGAAAAAAGGCAGTTTTTGCTTTTAAGGAACTTAAAAATGATGGGGGAAGAGAATGCATCCAAAGAAATTAAAACCTTCAGAGGGTGGAGTGGTGTCTAATGTTGGGGGGGGGGTAGTGGAGAAGTTCTACTGTAGTACAGTCAGTTAAGAGAAGAGATGTCCAAGCTAAGCTCCCTCCTTAAACAGAAGTTGGGAGTTCATGACCCAACCCTTCACTCAGATAGGCTAAGGGAAGGCTGCCAAAGAGATGGATACCAGAGGTAAGGGGGATACCAAAGTGATAAGAAATGTTTAATGGGATAGGAGACAATTTTTCCCTTAGTACAAATTAGGGTTGAGGGAGATAAATGAGAAAGGAGGCCTAACATATTCAACCCATCAAAGTCATTTCCATCTTATTAAAGATATAAATATATGTATGGTTATAGGAAGTGTATTGTGTGTATGTATATATGTATATATATACATATATACAATACAATACACATATATATAATTATATTATATATACATTATAAATATCTTAAAGGATACCTATTATATATATACATATATCTAAAACCTTAAATGATATAATCTATAAATATGTGTATATTATAAATACATATATGTACATATTATATATTTAAAACCTGATATATAAAAAACTTCAGAGTGTATGTGTGCATAAATTCTCAGATGGTTCATATATGACACATATTTTATATATATAATCTATAGGTGATATAGATGTTATGTAATATATACATATATCATATAAAATATATATATCTTTAAGGTTTTAAATATGTAAACCTATATCCTATATATTATACAAACTTTAAAAGAATGTATTATGTTATATTAATATACTCTATGTAATATAATTACACAGGATACTTTATTACACCATAATATAAATTACATATTATATATAATATACCCCATATACTTAGTATGTTATATAGAATATGTTCATATAATATACATTTTGAAGTGTTTATATCCTTTAAGTTTTCATATATAATATATATATATACACATGTGTATCTGTATATCCATATGCATATACATATATGTCAACTATTTGTAATACTGTCAAGGTCTTTTGTCATTTTCCCACAAATTATTTTCTGTTACTACCTTCTTCAAAGAGAAGGTATTTCCTTCAAAGTACTTGGAACCAAGGATCATTATCCTTGGTTTCTCCTTGGTATGCCTCCTTCATGGTAATTCATTTGTACAGTACACTGTCACTCAAATGTTCAAGATGCAAAATTATAATGGAAAGAAATCTGTAGTACACGCCATATCCAGAGAGGCAATTTATGGGCCCCCAAAGTATTTAGTGAATCTAGCTTGATGAGACTTTATTTAAAACACAAACTTTAACAGTTCTCTCTTAGCATTGCTTCTAGTTTGACCCCTACCTAATCCGTAATCAAAATGAGAATACTCCTGCTTACTTGGGGCAAAGCTGAAGCAAAGCATGTGTGCACCTGAGGCAAAGTTTGAAAACTGCATCCACTGGATGTTTCCATTTGTCAGAGACTTTGAACACATCCTGTACCACATGTGGCTTGCCTTATCACAAAATAAATCCCTATGAGCCACAGAGAGTGGAATTTTCAAGCATTAAGAATATGCCTGATTATAAAAAAAAAAAAAAACTAATATTTAAATGTACCCTTCATTGCAGAGACAATGTGGTAGAGTGGGTGGAACACTAGATTTGGAGTCAGTGAAAATTAGGTGCAAATCCTTTCTCTGCTTCTTATTAGCTGCATGGCATGGGCAAAATAATAAACCTCTCTGAGACCCAGGTTACCTTTTAAGATATTGTGGTGTAAGAATGATTTTCTGGAGGCATTTTTCATAGTGATATATTGATAAATCTTTGACATGTTGATTTATCCCTTATTGTGCCCTCCTCTCTGCCTTTCCCTCAGTTCTCACCACTATCTCCATGCTGTTTCTGGGATACCTACCAATTCTGCATACCACTGGTCTTAGTTTTGATTTAGAAACCTTTTTCAAATTATTATAGCTTTTTATTTACAAGATATATGCATGGGTAATTTTTTAGCATTGATAATTGCAAAATGTTTTGTTCCAATTTTCCGCCTCCTTCCCCTCCCCCCTCCCCCAAATGGCAGGTTGACCAATACATGTTAAATATGTTAAAATATAAGTTAAATACAATATATGTATACATATATATACAGTTATTAGAAACCTTAAACAATGAAATTCATAGACTCATGAATATAAAATTGGAAGAAACCTTAGAGATCATCTGGCCCAATCGCCTTTCTTTTTCTAAATAGATAAATAAAATAAAGCCCAGAAAGATTAAATGGCATACCCTATGCCACAGATCAAGAACAAACACAAAGGTCCTCTCTTTGGATTCCCCATCCTTAACCTTGAATTCAATTAAACTGTACCCCAAAACTAGTGTTTCCTTAGTGTCTCATTCACAAAAATTACCCTAAACGAACCTCTTTTTACCTTTCTGTTCATTCTTAGATGAAATTCTTAATCTCTTCCCCAGAATTGCTCAAGACTATTTAGAGGCAGTAGGCAGCACAGAGGTTAGAGCATTGGCCCTAGAGTCAGGAGAAGCTGAGTTCAAATGCAACTTCAGATAGTTGCTAGCTGTGTGACCTTGGGCAAGTCCCTTACCTCTGATTGCCCACCCCCCAAAATGCTATATAAAAGACTTGCCTCTGATTTTGTAATGTACTCCTTCTCACATGGCTCCTCCACTTCTCATCATATCATCCAGCTCTAAGGCTTCTAGTTTCTCAGAGAGTTTGGATAAAATCTGCAATGTGCTGAATGAATTCCAGGCCAAAGGTCAGAGCTAGGAATAATTATATCCAAAACCCTATGAAGATGAGATGGCCGATACTGATACACATATACCTTCCGTAAAACAGGTACATAGAAGAAGAGGGCAAGAATTTTCACCTCCAAGTCAATGTCAGAAGGGCAAAGGGATACAGGCAATACAAGAGGGTGATGGACACGTGGAGCCCAATGCCAGATTCAACCTCAACTGCCCCATTCTTTGTAAATACGATGATAACATCTCTGTCAATGAAATGTAATTGACAAAAATAATTGTCAATCTGATCTAACATATTACTCTTATTGGACCCATGTATGCAGTAGAGCTTGAAGCTGAGTAGAGTAGGGTTTGAACAATGCTTCAGAAATTGATTCTAGGAAATTAATCTATCTTCTTTAAGTCTCAATTTCCTCATTTGTAAAATGAAGAGGTCAAACCCAATGACTTTTAAAGTCTCTTCAAGCTCTAAATTTATAATTCTATTATCTTCTCTCAAGAGAATTTTTCCTATTTATTTTTAACAGTAGAATATCTATCACACTTTTATTAATTGAAAACTTGAAAGAAAAAATTATAATCCTATCACTCCTAAGGTCTCTTCCTCATGGTCTGAAACAACAGATTTAACTATTATCCTATGAAATCCTATGATAACTATGAAAAATATTACTGTTCATGAAAACAACTCCTGGGGTAGAAATTAAGTGTGTTCTATAAGGGATTAAATGCTTCATGTCCCTAGGAAGTCAAAGCAATGACTCCCTCCAGAGGGGAAGGCCACTGGAAAAGAATACTTTTTTTTTCTATATAGAAGACAAAATATTATTCCACTTTTGTATATTGTTGTGTTCAGTTGTTTTTCAGTCGTGGCTAACTCTTCATGATCCCATTTGGGGTTTTCTTGCTTCACCATTTCCTTCTCCAGTTCATTTCACAGATGTGGAAACAGAGACAAAGAGGATTAAGTGAAGTGCCCAGGGTCACTCAGCTGAGTATCTGAGGTCGGATTGGAACTCGGGAAGATAAATCTTCCTCACTCCAGACTCAGCACGATGGAGCCACCTAGCTGCTCTTCCACTTCTGCATCTCTCAGACAAAAACATTTGTGTGGAAAAACAAGGATTGTAAATTATAATCCCCATCACCAGCTTTGAATATTATATCTCATGAGCTTTTTCTTTCATTGATCTGAGGTTCTGAGTCTTTTTTGTAATTAAGAGACTGGATTCTCCACACAAAATAAGCACCTACCACTTAGGGAAAGCTGAACTATCTGGCATTCAAAAATAAATACTTTTAAAGAGGAAACCAAAAAGCATCCCTCCCTTCTACCTCTTCTATATTTTGTCCCAGGTGTCTAGTTATCTACTCTTTGTTCCCCTAATCAGAGCTCCGAACACAGGGTTTCTGGCTATGGATGCTCCTAAAAGGGTAGCCAGGGATGTATCAAGCCCAGCTGCTGAGCTGGCCCTTGAGAGAATGTGGGCTGAAAGTGGAAGTTTCTTTCCCCTTCACCCTAAAAGAATTCACATTCCTTACACCAGAGGGGAGCATTGAGCAGAACAATATCTCATGATTTTTCTAAAGAATGTAAAGTACTTTAAAGACCTAAACTAATTGATCCCCAAAAAATAATCTAAGGAGAGAAATAATGTTTTACATTTTTTCCATACTCCTTTTCCCCCCTCCACATTTTGCACCCTTGACCCCTCTTTTCTTCATCCTTTGCCTTTGCCAACTCACTTAGTACTTGGGCAGGAAGTGGAAATACCATGAGAAATTTTATTCTTGCCACATTTCCAATTACTTAGAAAAGCAAATACCGGAAATCTCATCAGAAAACTTGACCTCACAGGATTTATTATCCTTTATTACCAAAAATGCATGGGAAGCTTTGGGACTTTTTAGAAAGATAAGTTCCCTTGCCTTTCTGAAGAATACCAACCCAGAGAGTGACTATTTGGCATAAAACTAATTCTTTTAAAACAAAACAAAAAACAAAACAACAACAACCAGAGATTGGATCTAATTCTTTTCTCAGGCTGATCCACTAGACTAGATAGACAAGCAACAGTGAAACAAAATGACTGAATCTTGCATCTTGTCCAATTGGACTCTGCATGCACTTCCAAGCACTTTTAATTGCCTTAGAAGCAGAAGAATAATGATCCTCCATTATATAGCACTTCTAGGTCCATAAAGTATTTTACAAGTGTTATTTCATTTGTTCTTCACAACAATTCTGTGAGGTAGTGCTACAGTTAAGTAAGGGACTCAAGATCATACAGCTAGCAAGTTCCTAAAATAATATTTAAATTCAGCTCTTTCTAAATGCAAATACAGTGCTCTATCTCATTGTGCTTCCTCATTGTCTTTACTTGGAAAAAATGGATCTAATGACTTTTGACCATCACCGCTTCCAAGGAACACAGTACTTAAGCTGTATTTACTGCCCATTTTGGTCTGATGAGTCTTTGGCTGTGGTCTCATGCTACTCTAACTACTGGTTGGGGAAAAAAAAACTTGCCTTCCTGAAAAAATTATTGTTTTCCTCTCTCCTAATATAGAAATATTTTCTATAACATTTCTACGGATGAGCATTTATCTCCTGCTTGAGTATGTCCATTGTCTATGTATGAGCCATTCCCTTCTATTGTAGGAGAAACTTTACTGGTTACAAAGTTTTCCTTATGTTGAGCCCAACCAAAATTGCCTTCAAATTTGCTCTCCAAATTGTTTTCTAACTTGTATAAAGATGAAGTTATTTGTTTTCTCTTTTTTCTGACTAAACTCGAAGTTCTTTGAGAGCATGTAACTGCAGCTTGTGGGTAAACCTTTAAAAGACCTCTTTAACAATAACCAAAAATAACAAAAGCATTTCTAAAAGTAGTTTGTACATTTAGGCCAGTGGTTCTCAAACATTTGTCCTTAGTATCTTTATACTATTTTTTTTTAAAAAAGAGTTTTTACTGGGGCAGCGAGGTGGCATAGTGGATAGAGCACCAGCTCTGAAGTTAGGAGGACTTGAGTTCAAATCTAATTTCAGACATTTAAAACTTCCTAGTTGTGTGACCCTGGGCAAATCACTTAACCCCAATACCCTCAGCAAAAAAACAAACAAACAAACAACAACAAAAAAAACCCAAGAGTTTTTGTTTATGTGGGTTGTATTTATAGTATTTACCATATTAAAAATAAAAATTAATTTTGAATTTGAATTTGAGGTCCCCAGGATTCAATCAAGCACACTTTAAGAACCACTGATCTAGGGACAATCGCCATCAGCAAAACATTTTTTTTTGTCAAAGCATTTCATTGTTGGTCAAAGTATTTTACCAAAATGGATCCATACTCATATGACACTCCCTCCTGCTGTCTCCCCATTGTAGTTTCTCTTTTACTCCCCCTCCTTGTTCTCTTCTGAATTGTCATCAGGAATTCCAGCACTGGACGCAAATTCATTTGGGCATTGTGGGATTGTAATGCTCAAAGGGCATGGATGAGGGTCAGAGAAAGTTATGGACCAAGCACTGAATTTCCTGGGCAGGAAAGGTGGGGTTGTATAAATGACAATAACAATAATCTGGAGAAGATGGTGTGGGGGAGAGTCCATCCTGAGTGATGGGGCAGTAGAAGCAGGGAGCAATAAATATGTCAGTTCTGAGAGAAGCATCAGCCAGTCTTGAGGAAGGTGTGAGGGACCCCAGTGCCTTCAAGAGAAAGCTATGCTTCAATAAGTACCAGACTATAGAAGAACAGTGAAAGAAAAGGCTCAAAGATGGAGAGGAATTTGTAACAACAAAGGAGAGTTACAGAAGGCAAAAAAAATGGGAAAAGGATGAATAGAGAAGGAGAGGATTGGGAGGACTAAGGTGGAGATTACCATGTGGGAATAGCACTGATTATTCAACCGCTAATTTAGCCCTTGCTCCCCTGCCCACCTCCCCACAGAATTTTGTCTGGTCCTTGGCATTCTGCACAATGGAGGAACCTAAGTCTGAGTGAGAGGAGACAGTATGCTTGGAGTGGGGAAGAAGCCCCAAGGACTTGGGCATAATGGCTAGGGAAACCTGGGATGATGGTAGTCCAGGGCCAGTCAGTCAAGGGCACAGGACGCCTTGGACAGTGCTCTGCTGGGAAAAAGGAAGAACCCTTCTCAAAATGTTAGCGTCTTTGCTACCAACTTTTCCTGCACACTTTTGCTAGTGGCTTCTTAGTTTTCTGCTACAGCTCCTCTATTGAATCTCCCTACAGTTCTGAAGGTTCTCTCTCTACCTCTGGCTTCCCTGGCATTTTTCCATGACTGAACTTCTGTAGGAGGTCTTTCTCTGTTCCCTTTTTTATATTCATAAGTCCTTACACTGTGAGATTATCTTCCATTTATATTTATACATATCTTATAAGTACATAATTATTTGTATTGCGGTCTTTCCTGTTAATGTCCCTGAGGGCAGGGACAGTGTTGTTTTTTATTTCTTTGCATCCCTACAGTTTAGCACCATGCCTCATATATATATTTTTTTTTGGGGGGGGAGGGAGTTTTGTTTAAACAATTTCAGTCTTTTCCAATTCTTCATGATCCCGTTTGGGATTTTCTTGACAAATATACTAGAGTGGTTTGCCATTTCCTCTTCCAGTTCATTTTATAGATGAGGAAACTGAAGCAAATAGAATTAAGAGACTTGGCTGGGCTACAGCTAATTATTGTACAGGATCTGAATTGATGAAGATGAGTCTAGCACTGTGCCATCCAGCTCTCCTACCTAGACATAGTAAGCACTTAAAATATGTGCTTGCTGACTAACAAACAGTATAACGATAACATACAGAGAGGAGGTGAAATTTCACTTCTCCTTTGAAAGTCAACTTACCTTTCTCTCTTAGATGTAACTATAATTCTTCATTATTGTTCCTTTGCAAGACTTTTCTGGAGAGTTTCATTGCCACCCTCTATCATTAGACTGGTTTCCTTTAGTTTCCCCTCCTCCTAGATAACCAATAACAGGTCCCTGAAATGTTGTTGTATTATCTTAATAAACAAGGACTGGGGAACAAGTGAAGACCAGCCTTCATGGCTTCCATTAAGCCCCCAGGTATGTCATTAGGCTTTATGTCCTTTATTTTTGCCCAAGTCCACATCCTCCCAGCGAGTTTAACAATTCTTTGGCCACTATAACACTGGAATTGTGCCATTTTCTTTTTTTCTGTTAGTATATTTTTTCAATATAATTTAATTTCACCATTTGGTGCTAGTTCTATTCTTTGGAGTAGAACAGGCTAAACCTACAACTTTATCTTCATGAGAGTCTTCCAAAATTTGAAAACAACTGTTTTTTAACCTCTAAGGCTTTTCAAATCAAATATCCCTAGTTGCATCAGAACCATTCCATATGAAACAATACCATTTGCAGATCTCTCATCATCCTTGTCTCTCTTCTCCGGACATGGTTTAGCTTATCAGAACCTCACTTCAAAAATGGAATTCAGAACTGAGTATCATACCCTAGATTTGGTTTGATTAACATAAAATACAATGAGACTACTACCTCTTTTATTTTGGGGAATATTCTATTAATACAGCTTAAGATTACATGGCTACTTTGGCAGCCACATCACATTGGAGGTTCATATTAGGTTTGTAGCCAGCCAAAAACCCAGGTCTTTTTCACATATATCCTGAAATAAATGAACATGGGGAAAAAACTTTTCAGTTACCATTACCTGTAGGTCTCCAGGTAAGTTTTACTCAACAGGAATACAGGAAATAAAGGCACTGGATAAGTAATCCAAGTCTCATTTAACCATAAGGGTATGAACCCACCTCTCCAGTTATTAACACCCTGCCTCAGACTACTTACTAACCTCCTGGTTTCAGACCCACTCTCTAACTTATGGATTGTGTTGCTTACTAAGCCTGGCAGTAAAGCTTCCTTTGACTTCCTGTCTCTATAGTCTCTTAACTTTTTAAAATGAAAGTCACAATTCCTACTTAGAATTAAAATGCTGGTCTAAATTTGGAAACAAAATTAACCCTAGATGAGAGAATAAAAAACTCTTTAGTTAATAGCTCAGATGTTTAAGATCTAAGAAATCTTGCTGCTGGCTCTACTCTGGCCTTGAGTCTTAATTTTAGTAGCTAAGTTTCTTTGCCTATTCCTCTGAACTAAACCTTGGTCTTGATCTGCAGCTATTTCAGCTGGGGTCCTGTCTTTTTTCCCTATGACCAAATTCCCCCACTTTGGTTCTCTTCCCAATATCTCTCTCCTGTCATGGGACTAGAAATCTGCCTTGTTTCCTTCTACATGAGTCCTCTCAATGACTGGAGATCTACCCCTAATTTCCAGGTCCGTGGCTATGCTCTCACTACCTATTCCCAAACTTCCCAGGTTTTACCAGCCTGCCCCTCCTACCACCTGCTAATAGCCACTCCCTATTTACAACCTATTGCTTGTGCCTGCTTGGATCTCCTCCAGTATCTGGTTTCTAGGGTCTTTCCAGTCTCTGGGCATCAACCATTCCTGGTCTGGACCATCCTTCCATTGTTGGAGCCTGATCATGACACTGCACTTGATCTATGACTTATTCTTAATCCAGCTCTTATTTTTCATACAATGACTTCCCAGGGATCTGATGATCCCCAGCCTGGTTTGTTCCTGCGCCAGCTTTCCTGGTCCTAGAAATTTGGATGTTTTCCGTCACGTCAAACATGATACATCTAAAATCAAGTTAATCACCATCCCTGCCAAATCTGTTCCCACTCTTGACATCCCTTTTAGATGCTATGTTCCAGCCAAAATGAATTACTAGCTGTTCTCTGATCTTGACATCTGCCTCTGTGTATTTACAAAGGATATCCCCTATGTCTGGAACGCATTACTTCCCATTTTTGTCTTTTAAGATTCTCAGTTCACATGACACTTCTTCCATGAAGTCTTCCCTATTACTTCCCAGTTGAAAGAGTTCTCTATCTCCTCAATTTTTCCAAAAGAAGTTTGCTGTATCTCTCTTCTCTTTATAATACATGCTTGTATAATTTATTCTGTAGCCATTTATTAAGCATTCACTTACTTAAGCAATCATGCTACACATTGGGGCACAAAGACAAAAATGAAAAGCAGTCCTTCTTAAGGTGATATTCTATATCAGATGAAGGTGGGGAATATAACATGTAAACAGTTAAATAAATTAAAGACAACTTAATGAGAAAGAATATTAACAAGTAGAGGGAGTCAAGAAAGTTTTCATAGTAGAAACTTGAAGGAATCTATTCTCAGAGTTAGAGATGAAAAGCTAGTACATCCTGAAAATAGAGACAGCCTTTTAAAGGTGAAAGAAGTGGAGAATGGAAAGTCAAGTTTATGAAATTGTACGTTATTTTGATTGAAACATAGGATATGGGAAAGGGATTAACAGAAAGTAAATATGGAAGGGTAGGCTGGAACCAGGTTTGGAAGGCTTTAAAGACAGAGTAAAGAGCTTGTATTTTACCTTAAGGACAATCAGGATCTCCTAAAGTTTTTGAAAATAAAATATGACTTGGTCAGATCAATGCTTTAGAACAGGATGTGGGGAACATCCATCCCAGGGGCCATAAAAAGCCGACAAAATCATGGTTAAGGCAACCCCATGTGATGATGAGCTAAAAGTTAGGTATGACAACCTTCCACTACTTAAATTCTATAAGTTGACAATTTTGTATGGCCCACGAATGATGTTGTAAATATCCAAATGGCCCTTGGCAGAAAAAAAGACTCCTGATCCCTGCTTTAGAATTTTTAAAAATTTATTTATTTAGTATTTTTCCCAAGTTACATTCAAAACAATATTTTTAACATTTGTTTTTAAGGTTTTTAAGTTCTAGGTTCTCTCCCTTATCCCCATTCACAATCAAGAAACCATATGTGAAATTATGTAAAATATTTCCATAATAGTCAAGTGTGAAAAAAATAGATCTCCTAATGAAAATAAAAACCCTCAAGAAAAATTAAGTTAAAAATAGAGAGATAGAGTGATACAGAATGCTTTGATATATATTTAGACCCGATCAGTTCCTTCTCTGAATATGGGTAGGATTTTTCATCATAAGTCCTTCGGAATAGTCATGGATGATTGTACTTCTGAGAATAGCAAAGTTATTTACAGCTAGTCATCCCAGAACTTTGCTTTTTCTTTGTATACAGTATATTTCACTTTGCTCATGGTGGACTTTCCAGCCAATCCCACTTTAGAAGCATAAATGTGGCATCTTTTGGATCAATAGGAGACTGGAGATGACAGAATAGATTGTAAGGGTAGATTCTTATCATTTTTAATCTTTCTAGTCCAAGTGGCTAGTAATGCCTCAAATATAATGGGTTTCTTTAACTGAATTAAATCAACTAAAGTTTTGTTGAGTTGAACTACATCAAATCTCTATTAATAGCATTATTGATTTAGAGATTCAGGCTAGAAACCATAGTATCAGATTCTGTCTGGCACTTCCATCAGACAACAGCTATTCCTTGGCTTGCATCATTCACTTTCAAAGTGCAATCAGAAAGAATTACCTCCTCTGCTTCCACAATGTCCCTGAAGGGAAATGAGGCTATTTTTACTATGAATGTTTCATGTCAGGTGTGGAAGAAGATAATTAAAATTTTCTACTTAATAAGTTCCTCTCCAAGTGAGATTGTTTCCTGGTAGCCAAGTGCTTTCATCCTTATGCTCATAGAACAATAATAAAATCTCAGGAAATTATTAAAGAGTGATTAATCTTCAAATTATCTAAGGCCATTATTAATGTGATGAGAAAGAGAAACCAAACACACACACACACATACACATTTCCTTAAATACCCTTGAAAAGCACCAAATTCATTAAGGAATATAGGAATACATGAACATATTTCATTTTTAAATGTTTAAGATTTTTCTTTAATAAAACCATCCCCTCTTCAGGTGATCCTACAATTAATTAACTGGTGATTCTTTAGTAGACTTATCTTATTTATTTCAAACTTTTGTTATTCCTTTCAAAAGCTGGATCTTTGCCTACCACTATCACCACCCCTCCCCGTCCTGCTCACACATGGTACACAATCTCTTTTTTCTACTTTACTGAAAATGTGGAGTCTACCTGATGTGACTGCCTGACAAGTATGACAATCCCCTCTTCTATCCCTTCTACCTATCACAAAATCTCTCTGAATTCATAACTATTCTTTCTGTTTGGGCAGTAAGAAGTGCATAGCTGGGTGGACTTGGGAGTCAGAAATATGAGATTCAATACTGCCTTCAGACATTTACTAGCTATATGATTTAGACAAGTCACTTATTCTTTCTCAGCCTCAGTTTCCTCCTCTGTTAAATAGAGATAAAGCACCTAATTTGCAGGAGTTTTGTGAGGATTAATTGAGTAAGATGCAAAACACTTTGCAAACTTTAAATCCTATATTAGTGTCAGTTAGTCTAGGCTTAGAATAAGGATTTAAGAACTAGAAAAGACCTTAAAGATGACCTAATCCTTTTTTTTACAGATGAAGAAACTGAGGTTCAGAGAAATAGATTTGTCCCAAAAAAAAGTACATAGAGGATCCAGAATTCAGATCCAGTCCTTCTATCCCCACATTTGGCAAACTTTCCATTCTCCTTTGTGCCATTCAAGGAATGAAGTAAGGCGTCCTAGTCCTTTAAGGAAACATTCTTCACCTTTGTTCTGGTTCACATGCCCATCAATCAACTGGTTGCTCAGGGTCCTAGATTGGTCAGTGATGGAGCCAGAGTTACTTCTGGTTACATTGCCCTTCATGTGTCAGCTTCAAAGATCTTTTTCATAAAGATTGAAGATTGTTACCTTACAATGCTACTCTCCCTCTCCACTTTCTACTTTTTTCTCTAAAAATGAGTCCTGGTCTCATCTCCTATTTAAACATCTTTAGATGTTTAAAACAAACATCTGCTTGAACTTGCTGCTTTTCTGGGTATTTCCTTTCTTTTACTTTTGAACTTCTATAACAAGTAGTTGATACTTACTTCCTCCATTTCCTCCTCACACATTCCCTTCATAATCTCTTCCTGTCTGGCTTCTATTCTAACTGTTCATTCTATGAAACTTTGCTCTCAAAAATCACTAGTGAGCTCCTAAAAATCCAATCCTTCAGAGGGAAAAGGACCCATATGTGCAAAAATGTTATGTTATATCACATTACATTCATAAATCACAACTTATTCAGCCATTCCCCAACTGATGGGCATCCACCCAGTTTCCAGTTCCTTGCCACTACAAAGAGGGCTGCCACAAACATTCTTGCACATATGCACCAGGTAGATGCAGGAGGTAAGACTGAGCAAGTTGAGTCTCAGAGCACAGGGGATATTGATGCTGACAGAGAGGAGCAATGAGATAGATATAGGCAAGGAAGAGTTCCAAGAATTCAGGGACCAGGGACCTATGCAGAGAACCGTGGGGGATGAAAGGACGGAACTGGGAAATATCGATAGAATTGGTGGAAGTTAATTGCAACCTAGGCATCCCACAATTAGCCATCATGGGTCAGAGCTCAGGCTAACAACAATAATAATAATAGTTAATATTTTATACTGTTTATGCTATGCCGGGCACTATGCTCAGCTGCATTTGATCCTCACAAAAACCCTGGGAAGTAGGTGTTGTTATTCTTATCCCCTTTTACAGATGAAGAAACTGGTTTTCTTCAAACCGTGTTAAGTGACTTGCCCAGAGTCACACAGCTAGTAAGTGTCTGAGGCCAGATTTGAAATCAAATCCTCCTGTCTACAGGCCCAGCACTTGATCTGTTGTACCACCCAGTTGTGTAATACTGGGGAATCAGGTACAGAATAAAGGGAGGCACATTACTGATGCTTCAGAGAGGATGCTTCCTGCTGAAAGCTGAGAATAGAACCAGTGTATGTACATAGGGGAGTGAGCACAAGCAGACTTGAGGAGACACTTCAGCAGATCAGAGGGTTGGGGACAGGGGGCTGCCACCAGTGCTGCTTGGTCTCTGTCTCACTGCTTGTCTCACCTCCCACCATTCATGACACCCCATCTACCTCCCACTTGGCCCGTTTCTTCTGACAGCACCTACAGACATTTCTACTTTAGATTCAGACACTGGTCAATGCACTGTTCCAGGTCCGGCTCTCACCTGTGTCTTTAGCTTGTGTTCTCACTCTCATACCAGTTTTCTCTGCCCCATTCCTCACCCTCAGTCTGTGACACAAGGCCATCTGCCATTGGGGGACTGACATTTAGAGTCAACCTGGATTCAATCTTTTCCTTTATTCATTCACTTGTCCCTGGGACTTATTGATTTATTCTCTGTAACAAACCTCAGAAACAGCTTGGTTTGGTGGCTTAAGGATAGGCCTTGGAATCAGGAAGGGCTGGTCCATGTATTTCCTCTCACAATGCTACCTGTGTGACCATGGCTGAGTTGTTCAACCTTTTACTGTCCCAAGTTACTCCATAATAATATAAATTACAGATGAGTTACTGGTCTGCATCGGCAGAAAGACTTTCCAGGAAACTCTCACTGGAATTTCCCTACACAAATGAAATTATAGGTCTGGACTTTGTTTTCCTTTCTTCCTTCCTTCCTTCCTTCCTTCCTTCCTTCCTTCCTTCCTTCCTTCCTTCCTTCCTTCCTTCCTTGTTTTCTTCCTTCCTTCCTTCCTTTCTTGTTTTTTTTCTTGCTTGCTTTCTTGCTTTCTTCTTTTCCTTTTTTTCCTACACCCTCTGATTTGGTTAAATGACACTTTGCTTCTACTTGTGGTTTCTTTCCTATGTAGATGTTGACCCTATTCCTAGCTTTAAGTAAGAGGCTGGTCTCAGTCTATACCTGGATTTTCTCAGTAGTCTCATTCTGTCTTTGTCACTCTCTGCCTGTGTATATTCCTAACTCCCCAAACTATATTACAAGTTGATTGAGGGTATTATCTTAACTATCTGTATACATCCATACTATATAGCAAATGCCTTCCCACTGTAGGTGTTTAATAAACATTTATTGACTAATTAGGAAGGACACAAAAAATATGGAGTTCTCTATTGGGTTTTTGCTTGGCACTTGGGGAGGCAGGTTTTTATGTCAAGATATCAGAAATCTAACACCACTGATCCTAATGATGTTTTTTTTTTATATTAATTGGCAATGGAGTGAGAGGAGGAAGGAACTTCCTAGACTATTTCACATATACCAGTGGAGTTCCTCGCCTGGCAGGATTGAAACCCCACCCTCCCCCCAAAAAAGCACTATAGAAATTTCTATCACTTTTTAATATTAGCAATCTTTGTGTTCCAGGCAGATGATTTGTTCCCTAATTTGGGTTTGCACATGGCTCACAGTCAAATCCTACTTGCCTGGTAGCTATTTCATCGAGCTACATAATGGACAGATTTGCCCAAGAGTATTTAATTTTAGTGTCCACTCAATGACGTTAGGCAGGGAGACACACTGTACTCTATAGTTAAGTTCTTTCCAGCTACTTTTAGGACCCACTGGTCATAAATTAACTCTGAGCTAAACACTTTTCTATAAATTAGCCAGCTGCTCAGAACCTATGGGCAATCCTCCAATAACAAACGGGTTCATATGAACAGAGGAAGGAATTTCAGTAAGGAAATAATGGTTCTGTTTTGCATTTTAGAGGGATTTTATCCAGAAAAAAAAAACCTTTCCAAATGATGAAAATTCTTTGGCAGCATCCTTTAAACCTCCTCTTTAGTTCTACCATACCATTTGCATGCCAGGATCCACTTTGTCAGCATTTCCCCCTTCCCCACTTTGCCTCGCCCCACCCTCATCCCACCACATTTCTGAGGCATGTATTCTGGGTAGATAGAGACTTGGTTAATCCCCTTTCATGCCCATCTTTCATATCATATGGTCCTGTTCACTTACCTTTTTGTTTTACTAAAGAAATAACTATAGCCATAAACCATGCAACCACGAAAATGCCAAATGGAGACAATTACATTAAAAAAAAGAAAAAAGAAAGAAAACACCATGGAAGCACATTTTTGGAGGCACTCTTGTATACAAGAGATTTTGAAACTTGAAGGGAACTTGAAAGTCACCGAGTCTATCCTCCTGCCTTTGGGGAAAAAAGAACCCATTCCTCTTCTCTCTATCCAGACATCTGCAACAGATCCAAATTGAACCTATCTTTAAAGACCTCCAGAGAAGGAGCTCCCATGATACCTTTTGGCAATTTGCAAGAATGTTTTATAGTCTTCACCATCAGGAAATGCTTTCTTGTATCTAATTTAAATCCCTCATGCTTCAGTTTAAACTAGTTTCCTTTCCCTCATTATTTATGTGAGATGTGTACATTTATCCAAGGAAATCATTTGACCCAGGCTGTCTCCTACTGGTTTTAGATCCCGGACTTGAAAATCCAAAGCTAGATTTATTTGCCATGTATGCCCCATTTCCCATTTCAGGCATGCAAATAAAGAAGACTTTCTCAGAAATTTTCCGCCATATTATTCTTCACTGCAATGAACTTAATAAAATGGTAAAATTAAAGTTTTGCTGCATTATTATTCTCTTGTAACTTGATTTTGGAAGTGGATACCCCTGAAAGTAATTGATGACCAGGATATTTCAAGGGACAGAATCATTGTCCTTCAACAGAATAATATGTAACAGTGGCTACAGTCACCTAAATTAAAACCCAGACACTCTGGATCCCCAAGGTGTATTCTTTGATTTACAATCCAAAACACAGCTATGAGGTTGGAAGTGTATCCACACTAATTTTTCTCTGGATTTGCCATTTATTAGTTGTAATCAATATCTATGTGAAAGATAACCAGTGCCTTAAATTATAAGCCCTTGTTTCTATCACATTGCTGACTTTCACATTCCATATACCATTACATATAGTAGAAATTTTAAATCACTATTTAAAGAGGTTGTATATATGTATATGTATTTCTGTTTTCCTTTTGGTGGAGTAAGTGATGGGGTTGGACAGCAGAAGTTGGTTATCGAGAAATTTGGCAATCTTGGTCTCAAAACAAAATTTCTCACCCAATCCCAAAGTTCTGGAATTCCATCCAGATTGCATTCTCTGCATGATTTAAAGAACAGTTGAAAAAGGTTGGTTTCAATATTTTGACTGACCTGAAAACACTGTGAAAATAGTTTTGACATTGTTCTCTTGAAAGAGTAAGAAATAATCAAATTATGGCTGCTATTTGCATCTACTTCTCTCTCAGAGCCAGGGTAAGAGAATAAATTTACAATGAATTCCATTCTTATATGTTCCTTTTAGAAAGAAGGAGAGATAACCTCCAAAAATTATGCTAAACAGAAATTAATGTTTTAAAAAATTAGATACCAATAACCTCAAACCATCAAACTTCCTTACCACTGCATCCAAAAGAATAAAATCAGATTTACTCACTAATATACATATGTCCACTTTTAATAAGTCACGTTTTTCAGGTATTATTAGACTTGACATTCATTCTACATAGTACCAATCCTCAATTGTTTATCATCTTCATCATCATTGTGTACCCAAATATAACCAGAAGATTGGATTGTTTCAGCTTACCAACAACGCAATCCCATTAGCCAGGCAGTTTTAGGAATAGCAAGGTTTTGGATCATATCCAAGTTTTGCCCATATATTACCACAGATCTCTAAAATCCTCCCTGTCCTCTTCACATCCTAATCGGTCCTTCCTAGGAGGAATTTCCCTGAAATAACACTATCAGCTAACAGCCATGCACAACCATTTGTGACCAAACATGCCAGAATATCTTGAAATAAAAGTCAGTTTCCTTCCTTTTTGGAGTATATTTCCAACCTTCAGCTCCTGCAATTCTCACATCACAACTACTTTAAGTAAATGAGTTTACTCTTCCACAAGTGGTCTGTTATACATGGCTTCTAGAAAAACAAATATGCACAAATATACATACATACACATGAACAATTTGAACAATCTCTTGTCAAAAAAAAAAAAGAATTTTAGGGAAATAGAGTCTCATAGACGTCTGTCTTCGAAAATATGAGAAAATACGAGATTGCACTAACTAAAGCAGAAGTGTCTGATCATTTACAATTCCCTCCCTATCCCTGACTTTGGATTCTTGTAACTTCTTAACTAGCAGAATAAAACACAAAGAAATTTGCAGGAAGCCCGAAAAGTTTAGACACCTTAGACACCTTAATCATTTCTCCGAAATACGGAGAAGAGAACTATTGTTGTAAGGCGGTCAGTAGACAATCAGACCCATCATCCATAGACGGGTTAAGCGTCGGACCAGTGATTTCCCCTTAAATTTCAATCCAATCCCTGATGTGCAACGGCAGTTGGAATATGTGCCTGGTAGCGCTCAACACTCAAGTTAACAGTCTGAGTGCTCATCTCGCCACCGGGCAAAACGCGAAATCTCCTCCCTGGGGCCGCCTCGTTTCCTAAGCATCTCTCCGCATGGCCCCCTCACAGCCCAGCCGGCCTCAGAATCTGCACAGCTCGTGGGGCTCAGCAGCCGGCGCTGTGTTTCCTGGGGGGCCCGTGGAAATCTTAAGGAGGTCGCCAAAGTCCTGAGGGGAGGGGGAGAGGAGAAAAGAAGTAGCCCTGTCCCTTACCTCTGTAGCTGAGACAATCTTCTAAAGGACTAGGAAGGAAATGAGCACCCTGAGTTCTTTAGGCAGGAGCACACGGCCAGAGAAACTGCAGGCGGGCTAATAACGCACACAGCCCTATTCAATAAAACTTCAGACCGCCCTTCCCTAGCCCCTCCCAGAAGTCAATGCTAAGTGAACACATATCCCTTATGTTTACAGGCTGAAGTTGGTGGTTTGCATTGTCCTGGAGGTTTCCTAATGAGCAGTCGGTGACGACACTAAAGCTAAGGTGGTTTCGACCTCTCTGTAGAGATGCCTGTCATTCTCCAGGCATTCTCAGCAAATCACTCATCGGGAAGGGGGAAAAAAAAAGAAGGGGGGGGGGAACCTCGAGACCTAAAAAGCTCTGAAACTGTGCTCAGCCTGCCAAAACCATCTCGCTCCATGCCCTTTTTTGGTTATCCTTAGCAGGGCCTCTGGAAGTAGATCCACTGTCAGGAACGATCATAAGAAATGTTAATCTTGGAGAGGGAGTCTGTCTTGTAGAACAGAAATGGAGCTTTCTTTTCTTTTCATTTTTTTAAGGGGGAACATAGTCAATGAAAGAAAAGGGAAATAGTCTATGGAGTTTATTTTCACGGGGGAGTTTCAGGCATAGCCCAGGAAGGGGCTCTTTAATATTGTATTTCTTAAGAAAGGAATCATATGCATGAAATGAATTCGACTGGCTTGCCATGTTAATTGCTGCTGGACTAAGCAAGAGAATAGCCCTCAAATCTACTTGGTGAGTTAGTTCCAAGTCTGGTGAATATGGGAAATAATAGTTCAGAAACTTTGCAAGAGGTGTGGTATCTTAAATGTACTGAAATGTGTTCAGAAAACTTAACTTTTTGAACTTTGAGATTTAATAGGGAAAAGAAATAGTTGGCCAGAGGAAAATGAGAACTGAATATTCAGTTGTCCAAGATCATACTGGATTTCTCTCTGCTTCTTATTCCCCTTCTCCACCTCTTTATTCTCTGAACTTTTGGGGGTAGGTGTAGGAAGAAGAACCTAGATGGTTCTCGTGGGGAGGGGCTGGAGAGAGATGCTGCCCCCACCAGAGTCGATCATTAGCATTCTATTAAATATGCAAATGCACTAATCATGTGGGGGATTCACAAATAACCCTTTAGAGTTTACCAAAATAAAAAAAAAATTACCTCACAAGACTGAGGCTATGCAAGATAGAGAAACTGAGTCTGATCCCTGAGACACATCCAGTCATCCCACAAGGGAGGCTTACCACAGTTTGATTCCAAGTGTAATACGGTAGAAAGTATGCTGAATTTGTAGGCAGAGAACTTGATCTGGGTTCAAATTGAAGATCTGTCTTTTACAACCTGTGTGATCTTGTAACATGTGACTATTTTACACATGAGAAAATTTAGAGAATTGAATTAGATAATGCCAAAAATCTTTCCCAGTTTTAAATCTTAGATCCCATGAAGGTTAGTTTCTTTCTGAAACTTGTGCTGGGATGGAATTCTATTGATTATCCCACCCACTTAAAAATAATTACTCTTGTTATGTAAGAACTCTTTATTGAATCCATCAGAGCCAAGTATAAACAGAACCTATACCAAGTGCTTAGCATAGTGCTTGGCAAATTATACTGGGGCTTAAGAAATGTTTATTGACTGAGTGACTTCCTTGAATCAAAGTCACTGTGTGAGAGACTTGTTTCTTCTCTAATATATTTGTGTAAAGGAAAGGAGCTTTTTTTCAAAATCAGATAGAGATTCTAAGGCTCTGGATTTGAAATTTGGAGCAAGAATGATATTCCAAGCACATTCCTGAGGAAGAAAGGGAGGAGTGAGCTGTGGCAGAAAAGGAATATATGGGGAAAGTCAACAGCTCCACAGGCATCTCGGAGCAGAAAATTCAGGCTTAGGAAAGTCCCAAGAAAAATGATCTATTTTTCTCAACTCTCTCTGGGAGTGCCTCTCTATCCTCATATGCTATATTACTATTGTGTTAACCTAAGTTTCTAGTAAACAGAATTGTGTCTCAAACACAGAGGCTATGGGTTAAATAGAGATAGATATAAATATAAAATTAGTCAGAGACCTCAACCTCTGACAAAATGTTATGAATGTTCCTAACTAGAGGCTCGAGCAATTGTGACTGAAATCATAACTCGTTATCTAAGATAAATCCCTATATTTGAAAAGGAGAAGCACATGGACCTTAAGGACCAATACACCGCCCTCTAGACTTGACAGGTTGTTTGGCCTAATGAAAAAAGTGATTTAAAAAGGAACATAATGGCTATCTTCAGATATTTGTTAATTATTATCTAGAACAGGGAGTAGATCTTGGTTTTTTTTTTTTAATTAACTTTATCCTGGAAGGTAGAACTGAAATCACTGAGTGGAAGTTATAAGGAGAAAAATTTTCAGTTTAACATAAGGAAAGTATTCCTAACAATTAGAACTATTCATAAATGGAATATCATAGTAGTTCTCTGGCTAGTGTTAGAAGGTAGTTGGTGATAGAGATTTAGTGAGTTCCCTATCACTGAAATTCTTTAATTGAAATGTGAATGACCACTAGAAGGACCTTTACAAAATAAAAAGAAAATAAAATACATGCATCAGGCATGAATTGAACTAGGTAATTTTTGACATCCCTAATCTAAACATAAGTTTTATTGTTCTGTGATTCTGTTTATCCAGAAGGCCAAAAGACAACCCTCAAAATGTCTAATATTTAAGCTTTTAGTTGTTTTTTTGGGAAAATCTTCCTTATGTTTGCCCTATCCCATGTACTGCTAGATATATCTCTACTCCAGCATCCATTCCTTTTCTCTTTTGTTAAATGCTATCCTTTCCCTATTAATCCTAATACTGTTGACTATCCCTACTAGTCATATTCCTCATTATTATCTTCCCTGTTTCTCAGATTTCTGTTACTTTCATTCAGAACCTTCCTTCCCTTTTAACATGGCCAAACTAACCCATCACAGCATATTAAATATAATTCTCACGCTTTGATTGTGTTCATCAATTTACAGAGGTCTCTTTCAGAAGGCTGACAAAGATATAGTAAACAGGTGAAGTCTCTAATGAACAATAACCAGTTTATAATTGAGCTATAGACTGCAAGCTGGTCAACAAGCATTTATTAAGTCCTCATTATGTGACAGGCACTATGTTAAATAATTACCCCTGCCCTCAAGGAGCTTACATTCTGATGAGGGAAGATAATACATAAAAGGAAGCTGAAATCTGGTGGTGGAACAAAATTGCAGCAAAGATGGAGTAAGGAGGCGGAAATCATCAAAGGTACCAAGCATGACATGGTAGAGAAAGTCCAGAAGACATACTAGAGGAGAATACCACATAACTGGTATTTTGAGAACCTCCTTAAATGAAGGCTCTGGGAGGAGCAATTCAATCACAAGAAGTCACAAAGGTGGAGGGAAATTGTGTGAATTCCAGGACATTTAGAATATAGAGCTGAGACATGGTAGAGGAATTCCAGAGTGAAGCCTAGAGAGCAGTGAAAGGCATCATCATTTCAGGCAGCCAGAATAACTATTTCTGGAGTCCCTTCCAACAACTCCCAAGAAAAGTTATCCTTTGTTCCCTAATTAAGAGCCTAATTCCCTAATTAAGGATGTAATTGACTATGACATTTATCTTCTCTCAGGTAAAACTGGAGAATTATATAATTACTAGAACCCAAAAATATCAACCAGAGCATATTTTTTTAAAAAAAGAGAGAACACTGAACAGTTTTTTAGAAGGGAAGAAGAAGTTCTTCTACAAGTAGGGAAAGAATTATCAGTAGGAAGCAGGGGCTTCTTTGTGGTCTTTAACACAAAGATGACTAATTATAGACAGGAGAATGCTGTGAAGAATGTTAGCTAGTACCCTACACATAATTCAGATGTATAATTTACAGGTTCCTCATGCTATTTCATTTTTTCTTGTTTTGATAACATAAATATTTTTTCTTTTTCAAATGATGTAACCTATGTCATGATTCATTCTTCTAACAATGAAAACTTTATTAAGAACTTAAAAATAATAATAGAACTCATCTCTTTATTTTTAGTCCTTTCTAATCATTCTATTCTTGTCATTCATGGTTTCTCAATCTGTTTTCCAAGTTCAAAATATTTTATAATACAATCTCAAATAGTAGGGGTATGGTATTTATCTTGTACATACACAAATGTTTGAATATTTTCTCCTCCATTCGGATGTCATCTCTTTTGCTTTTCTTTGTATCTCTGGCAATTAGCACAGTTCTGGCTTTAAATAGCATTTAAATGTTTGTTGACAGACTCATCAATGTGGATCATCTTTCCAATGATGGAAATTATGACATGTGCAAAGAACTTTCTTCATTGTCTCTTGGTATTGCAAGTCTAGCAGTAGAGCATATGGACTATCCATAGTTTATCCCTCATTCTCACTGTATGACTGATACATTTTTTCATTTATAAATTTTTGGAATGGCATCCTTTAGATGTCTTTGCTTTCATAATTATTTGCCTTTGATGTGTAATGAGAAGCTCACTGTCAATTTGCACAAAACTCATCTCCTTAGGGAAGACTGATTTTTCAATACTACATTTTCCATACAGGTATAGAACAGAGAATAATCAATCTCCACCAAGGAGAAGAATCTTATGTAAATAGACTTCATGCAACCAATAAAAATGTGCTATGGTCTGCTTTTACCCACAACTAATTTTTCCATTGCACTTCAGGTGATCAACAATTTCACTTTTCCAAAGACTGCAATGTTTTATGATTCACAGTCATATAACAATACTGGAAAATTATTGGTATAAAAAATGGGTTTTTCTTTCAAGAAAAAGTTTGGGACCATTAAAATAATGTGAGGTTCTCAAAAGCAATCCAGTTTGATCTTGTCCTGCTTAATCTTAAATTCAAGTTATTGTCTTAGATAAATAGACTATTGGATGAGTTCTATTGGTTACCCTTTCAACTGGATATTTCCCTGGAAGGTAAGCATTGTTTATCAATTTGTTTCCCACATGGCTAATAGTAACAGTAATATTAATAATAGTAACAGCCACAACAACAGCAATAGCATAACAGCATTTATATAGCACTTTAAGGTTTGCAAAGTACTTTACTTATGTTTTCTCATTTGGTCTTCATAATACCCCCTGTAAGGAAGGTACTTATTATAGCCATCTGACAGATGAAGAAACTGAGAGGAGAGAATTTAAGTGACTTTCTTAGAATCCCCAAGCCAGTAAGTATCAGAGACAGGAACTGAACTCTGATCTTCCTAACTTAAAGTCCAGGTGTTTGTTATTGTTATTGTTTATCCTTTGTTCTCAATCCAAGTGAATTGGATTTAAGTGAGGGAGGCCTGTGCAAGGTTACCTACCTCACTTTCCCCTCCAGAACCATTTGGGTACAGTGGCCAGACATAGATCAGGAAGACTAGAAATGCCCCTCCCATTTAGTTGCCTAGTTTGGTTAGATAATTTAATTGACTATGAAACGCATTTAAGCTCTGTAGAATTCCAAGGCTTGATACAACCAGCACTTCATCTATAAAGGGAAGCATCTGGAGGACCCCACCAACTTGAGGGAATCCCTCTTTAACTTTGACTGTTTCCTAGAAAACTCCTTTGCTTTATGTTTTCTTAATTCTCAGAAATTCATTGAATAAACTCATCTATATTGATATATCTTTCAAGGAGTCTTGTATAATTTTTGTTATACATGTCTTTCTGGCTTCAATATTGACTCTCTATTCACTGTTTCCTATCATATTTACCTACTATGGTATATCACTTGTGAAAGACTGTCTATTATAATATTCTCTCACCAAGAGTTTGCCAGATTGGTGGTTGCCAGAGTAACCCACCCAAACCCAAAGTACAGCTTAAGCCATGACTTATAAAGCATTTATTTTTGCAAAACCTTGTATTCCAAATTTTCCCCCCTCCCTCTCATAGTTCTCTCTCTGGATGTAGATGGTTCTTTCCATCACAAGTCTATTGAAATTGCCTTGAATCGCCCCATTGTTAAAAGAACCAAATCCATCATAATTGATCATCACATAATCTTGTTGTTATTGTGTACAATGTTCTCTTAGTTCTACTCATTTCACTTAATATCAGTTCATGTTTAAGTCCTTAAGCTTTTCTGAAATCAGCCTGCTTGTCATTTTTTAAAGAACAATAATATTCTGTTATATCCATATACCATAATTTATTCAGTCATTCCCCAACTGATGGGCATCTACTCAGTTTCCAGTTCCTTGCCATTACAAACATTTTTGCACATGTGGGTCTTTTTTCCTTTTTATTAAGTATTTTAAAGGCATTTTTTTTCTGCTCATTATAGTATTTCATTTTTATTGGTTAAACTTCTTATAAAATTGTTGTCAATTGTTTAATTGATGATTGTCTTTTCCATCTTCTACTTCTCATTTTCTGTTGTTATTAGCTCATTTAAATAGATCTGACTAGAGTTATTTTATCTGCCTGAAAAATATTTTTTCTCATTTTATTCTTTCTTTTGGCTCTGATATTTGCTCTAAAAATCAATGACTTAAATATATGTAGATAGCTGAATCAGAAATGACTGTAAATCAATAATGTCATTTATTATATCTATTCATATAAAATCACTTTCACTTTTTGTCATATTATTTAATGCTTCTAATATCTAAAACTTTCTGATAAATTTCCAAAGAAAATATTAATGATAAAAAGACATGAGAATTCTGTGCAAATCTTTAGTTTCTATTATTTCTTACTTCTTATTTATATATTTTTTTGTCATTCCCAGAAATAACTAACCTCTCTTCCTCTCACTTCCCAACCAAATGTATTTTGAAACAAAGGAAAATTATTAAGTGACACCAACAACACAATTAATTTTTCTGAAATATATGCAATATTCCATATCAGTAAACATACTCACCTCTCTACTGTCAGGGGAAAAGTATCTTCACATCTATTTTCTAGCTCCCAAATCTATTGGTAAAGTAGATATGATTTTTTTCTGTTTTTTTACTCTTTCCCATTTTATTTTGTTTCTAGCATATTACCATTGTCATTGAGAAGCAGTATAATGTGGGTAGAGATGCAGAATCAGGAAGACCAGAATTCAATTTTTACTTCTGACACATTCAAGCTATTTGATGCTGGGAAAATAATTTAATCTCTCAATGTTCCATGCATTTCTACAATTTTCAGAACAGGTGCTGACCGACATTGGTAGAGGGCATTTCTCTATCAGGAATCCCCATCAAAAAGCAAAACAAATTAGTCATTGCATATGTGGTTTTAGTTCTATTTACTTTATTTGCATCTTTTCCTGTAGGTCTTCTCATGTTTCTATTATTCCTTATTCCCAAACCATACTTTACAACATATTTTCCATTAAGTTCACCTATTTCTATCAATGCATCAGAGTCATGATTAAGTATCAAAGCATATGTTGATTTAATTCAGAGAGTCCTTGTGAGTGTTTTGCATAATGTCTCTACCTTTTTATCCCCTGCAACAGATGTTGGCACATAAGAATCAATTCTTTTCATGGGTAGCTTTTTGTAAATAATTATCATGAACTCTGAAACATAAGATGGCTAAATGTCCCATAATATCATGCTTTTTGTTGCATTTGGACCACAACAACCGGTTCCTGCTTCTCCTTTCTTATTTTCTGTGCTAAGAAGAACTTGGAAGTCAACTCACCATTTAGCTTCACATTTTTTTGTTGTTGCTGTTGTTCAGTGGTGTCCAACTCTCTGTGATCCTGTGGATCATAGCAGGCCAGTATTGTCCATGGGGTTTTCTTGGCAAATATACTGGAGTAGTTTGCCGTTTCTCCAGTGGGTTGAGGCATACAGAAGTTAATAGATTTGCCTTTGCACAGCTAGTAAGTATCTGAGGCCAGATTTGAAATCAAATCTCCCCGTCTCAAGGTCCAGTGCTCTATCCACTAGACCAGGGCCTGGGAAATGGTCTGATTCCAACACAATAAATAGCCTCTAGGTATCTACTATTTATTATGAATGGAAGAAAGGTGCTAATTGGCCATTTAACACTTGCATTCTCTATTCATCGAGAATGAAATGAATCTGGTCATAAATAGCAGAACTAGTTTGGGTCCAATTCTAATTGAGAGACATTAATAACATTTAATATCAGATACTCAAAACTGACACTTAGTAATCTTTTTTTTTTTGAGGAAATGCCCATTAGTTGGGGAGTAAACAAGTTATGGCATATAATTTTGATAAAATACTATTATACTATAAAAGAATCAGTGATTAGGATGGTTACAGAAAAACCTGGGAAGGTTTATGTGAACTGATACAAAGTGAAGTAAGCAGCACCAGGAAAACATTGTATGCAGCAATAGCAATATTGTAACAACGACCAAATATGAAAAATATGAAAATCAGTTTTTCTGATCAATTCAATGATCCAAGACAATTCCAAAGGATTCATGATGGAATATGCTATTTACCTCCAGAGTAAGAATCAATGAATTCTGAGTGCAAATTGAAGTATATATTTTTTAACTTTCAGTATGTTTCTTACTTTTTATTGTTGTTGCAGGGTTTTTGTGACATGGCTAATTTGGAAAGATGTTTTGCATGACTTCACATGTATAACTGATATATTGCTTGCTTTTTCATTGGGGAAGGGTAGGAGAGGGAGAATTTGGAAATCAAAATATTTTTAAATGAATGTTAAAAATATATTTAAAATAAAAAGGGAATCTTTTATTTTTAAAATACTTAATAAATAAGGCATGTGTTATAGTTTATATGTAAAGCTAACTTGCACTGTCATCTAAATCAGAGTCACATAATCTTGGGGCTGGAAGGGACCTCCAAGCCATTCAAGTCAATCTGTGCCATCTAACAAAGGTCATTTGAACTTCATTTTAAGAACTCTAGTGAGAAGAGCCAACTCTCATACAAGATCTACCAATTCCACCCTTCAGACAATCAGCATTTAAGTGCCTACTGTGTGCTAAGTGCAAATTTAGGGTTACCTCTGTAACTTTCAATCAATCATTGCTTATAGGTCTGCTTCCTGGGGTCACAGTACTAAGTCTCCTATATGACTGTTCAAATATTTGAAGATATGCATTGTATCTCCTCAAAGTCTTCTTTCCTCTAGTTTAAACATCCCTGATTCAATTGACCTCCATAAGATCCTACACTTTGCATTGTTCCCTTGCCTGGTTTCAATTCCTTAGAACAAGTTGACCCTCCAAGGATTTCTTTTTATTAATTACATCCCCAGTTCTTGGTACAATGCTTGGCACATAGTAGGCACATAATTTTTTTTGATTGAACTGGATATGATACCATTTTTAGAGCCTATATCAGCTTAATCATTCTTCTTTGGTTGTTTTCATTCTTTCCCAGGCTCAATTCTCTTTTTTTAGTTTATTTTTTAATACACATTGTTTTATGAATTATGTTAGGAAAGAAAAATCAAAGCAAATGGGAAAAACCATGGGAAAGATAAAAAAACAGAAAAAAAGAAGTGAACAGAGCATGTGTCGATTTACATTCAGTCTTCTTAGTTCTTTTTCTGGATGCAGATGACATTCTCTGTCCAAAATCTATCAGAAACCAAGTCTTTCATAGTTGATCATCACACATTCTTGCTGTTATTATGTACAATGTATTCCTGGTTCTGCTTGTTTTACTCAGCATCAGTCATGTAAATCTTTCCAGACCTTCCTAAAATCAGCTTGTTCCTCATTTTTTATACAACAATAATATTCCATTACCTTCATATACCACAACTTATTTAGCCATTCTCCAATTGATGGGAATGCACTCATTTTCCAATTCTTAGCTACCACCAAAAGAGCTGCTATAATCATTTTTGCAGATATGGGTCATTTTCCCTCCTTTATGATTTCCTTGGGATACAGACCCAGTAATGGCACTACTGAGTCAAAGGATATGCATAGTTTTATAGCCCTTTGGACATAGTTCCAGATTGCTTTCCAGAATAATTGGATCATTTCACATCTTCAGCAGCAATGAATTAATATCCCAGAATCAATTCTAAGTCTCCAGATTTTATTTACTAGGCCACAGCTACCTTCTCACCCTGGAAGTTCATTTGGCTCCTTAGCCCCTTTCTTTCCTCTCAGAACTTCTGTTTTAAGGATCTAGTCATGTCTTCATTCTTCTCTTGGCTCCACTTCTGACCCTTGGGACTTTCTCTGCTAGGTCCCAACATATCTACTTTCTCTATACCCTTACCATATCACTTTCAGTTTGTTAAGCTCTTTAAACATGGGACTGACTTTTTTTTCTGCTTATGTTTATATTCCCAGTACTTATCACCTGGACCAGTGCTTTTAAATCCTTCATATATATTTGTTGACTTTTTGGCTTTTTTTCCTAAAATGTGGCACCATGAACTGATTTTAATTATGTTTGTAACTGGGGTTAGAGTAGGACAAGGTTCTACTGGATAATCATCTCCCTTGATCAGGATACTATTCCTCTCTCAACATAGCCTAAGGTGACATTAAACATACATTTTATGCATGTATGTATGTAGTTTTATTATATATAAATATATATATATGAAAATTACATTCATATATAGTTTAGTTAATAAGTAAAGATTTATCAAATAGGAGATTTTTTTTTCTCAGTAATCCATATTTATAGTGTACCTAACTACTTTTCTGGTAGTTTTTTTAAAAAGACATCATTAAACATTTGGTGTTGTCTTATGAAGGAAGAGGTTGATTATTTGGAATAAATTTTAAAAGAACTTGCCCTGAAGTCCCAATCTCTTTTTAAGGATGGAAAAATCACAGGGATATTAAGCTTTTCCCATGCCTCCACAAGAATAATAACAGATGATATTTAATCTCAACTTATGGTTATTAAGATAGTCACTTGGGAGGTTTATAAGTAAGTCTTACTGAGAGATAAAATAGCTTTTTTGCAAGACAGTTAACCGGCCATGAAATATTTCGCTTCTCTTGGCACTGTCTGATCAAACTGGCCAAGCTTGGTCTTTCTGGGGGAATCTCCAATGCTTAATCTTCCCTTAGTGCCAAATTATTTCTGCCACAGTTGGGCATTCTCAGAACCACCATGCTGCTATTGCTACCATTGTTACAATCTTTCCAGGTGTTTCAATGCACACAAAATCAATGATAAAGAGAGGAAACATAGGAGAGATACAAAGACAGCAAGACCCTGGTAAAAGCCTAGCTAATTGAGTCTTCTGGGCAATTATAACTCTGCTGCCTTTATGTTAGGGATAGAAAAGAACCATCTTTCTCTAGTTTTCAATTATGTTGTCTTGTAACTTGAAAGGTCGAATCCAAAAGGGCTTCCAGATGTAAGCCACCTTCTTTTAATCAACAAAAGCTGAATCATCAGCTCTTCCAGCTTTGGAGACTTCCAGAATCATATATGGCCAGAAGCCATTCTTTCAGAGATCCCACATGGTCCACTGGAAGTAGGTGGACAATATCTGCATATGGGTGTGGGGAGAATGGGACAATGGGAGATTAAGGACAAGAAGGACCTTGTTGATGGAGTGCGTGGGAGCCACCTCCAACCTTGCCTGAGTCTGTTGTTAAATTTTCAGTGTGAACATTTATGCCTCAGAAATCCAAATCATGGCTTAGATTTATTTTATTGATTTTCTAACTTACAAAAGTGATAGAGAAAAGGTGAATAATATAGATGAAACTTGAAAG
This sequence comes from Sarcophilus harrisii, assembly GCF_902635505.1. Classification (NCBI taxonomy): domain Eukaryota; kingdom Metazoa; phylum Chordata; class Mammalia; order Dasyuromorphia; family Dasyuridae; genus Sarcophilus; species Sarcophilus harrisii. The sequence continues at coordinate 183,283,099 of NC_045430.1, read as the reverse complement.
TGTGTCTACCTTTTTATTGGATAGCCAGCTGTTAAACATTTATCAGCACACCAGCAGTTCCATTACACTAAGATTGTGCCAAGTACATCCTGCTAAGGAGCTTGCACATGCATAAGGAGCCCAACTTCCCTCCCTCTACTTCTACCTTCAGGCCAACATGAAAAAGAAGAGGCATATTATTAATGGCAGAACATTCTCTCTTCTTTCTTTTCTTGAAATAGAATGCAGACGGGAAAGAGTTCACGTCAGGAGAGAACTAGTCCACAGAAAAGGGCACATTTTCCTACTTTTATGAAGAGGACTTTCTGGACTTGGGAAGACCCTCTTATTGGTATACTTTCAGGGCCTCTTAGTTTCCTCAGTTTCCTCATTCACATTTATGAATTTAGAGATGACCAACTCACCCCTTTCATTTTACAGACAAGAAAACAGACAAGTAAGATGACTTGTCCCAGGTGACACTGACAATAAGCATTTAAGCAGTAAATTTTAGACAGTAAGCATTTGCACCCTGGTCTCCTGGCTCTCTATTCAGTACATTTTTCATTTTATTATGTTTTCAAGCTCATAATAATAGGTGAAATAGGGGGTTACATATGTGTTAGAATTTGGAGATAGGTTTATGGGAAAAAGTACCAAAAATACTTCTCCCACAGACTTGCTATGGTGCCTAAAATTTTCATAATTCATTACACTTTTAGGTCAAATTTGATATCTACTATAAAAATACAAGCATATTATGAAGCAGGTTAAAATATTAAGCAAATTTCATCATCATCATCATCGCTAGCATTTATATATCACCTACTATGTACCAGGCATTATTTTAATTTACAAATATTATCTCATTGATCTTTAAAACAATCTTGGGAAGTAAGTGCTATAATTATCCCCATTTTACAGGTGAGGAAACTGAGGCAAGTAGAATTTAAGTGACTTGCTCAAAGTCACCCAATCCCAATAAATGTCTGAAGTTAGATATAATATACTATAGTAATTTATCATGTATCTTTTATCTTACCTGATCCTCGAGTCTTCCTGACTCCAGACCCAGTGCTTTATTCACTGAGCCACCCAACTGCTTTATGTCCCACATTAACTTCTTCAACTAGAAAAAAATCAGGGGTCAAAGAAAATGTGACAAAAGTCAGGTGAGTTTGAAATAAATATAATAAGCAAGACAGCCACTACCTTCAATAAGCAAGACACCACACACCACATTTTAATAGGGAAATGAAGCACTTTTAGGGGAGTTTTAATAAAGAATGAGTTTTTGGTCTGGGAAGTTATAAAAATGATACATAGTTTTTCCAGCAATACTTATGATGATTTGTTTTAGAGAGTTGCCTGGCAGGGTACTAAGATGTTAAATGATATTCAATTCCTTTTTCAGAGTTGTTCATCATCTCCTCTCCGGCCTGAAAACCAAAAGTGTTTTAATTCTACTATGTCATATTCCACAGAATATAATAGTATTCCATTTGTTCCGCTTTTTTCCTTTAAAAGGAAATTTTGATAGTGCACATTCTGGATTTGTTGATTAGTCGGACAGAAATCAGACCTAGTATTTATTTTCAGAAAATGTTAGTCATATAATTGCTCTGAGCTAGTGAAGAACCCTTGATAGATTTATCTTTTAAGGTTTCAACTTAGCACATGCATGGACACATATGAAATTCCTCTATCTTGCCTCTTATCTTTGCAAATAGCTTTTTGTTTTGAGAAGGCATTCTCATACTGAAGTCCCATTCCTAAAGTATCTTTGGGAAACCCATAAAACAATCCAAATTTTGAGATCCTGAGGTCATAGTGTCTTACTTTGAAGATCTTGCTCCTCAAATATAAAAATCGAGTGAAAAGAATTTAATCTTCCAGTCCCAAAACTCTCCTACTCTAGAAAACTGTGGACAGTGACCGTAGAAGAGGTGGGATACAATGAAGATATTTAAAAACCCTAGAATATTGTTTTATAACAGTTCTAAGATTTTACATAGACTCATAATCATTGCTTTATATACATCATGGTCTATCAAAAATGTAAATGCTGAATCTTATCTACAAGGCAAGGTGATATAGAAATAATATCAATTTATAAGTAAGCATACTTCTACATCCAAGCAAGTGTTGTCCTTCAGAATAGTCTTGGGTACCTTTATTCCAAAAATAATATATTTTTGGATATTTTTGGAGTTCCAGCTTGGGAATTGTCTTAGTACCAAGGAGATCAGTCATACATGAAGTTCATTGCTTTATTCTCATATCTTATTTTTGAGCCACAAAGATGGTTTGTAGCTTCATAATCACCAGACTTCAGTCCATAAATGACTCTTGGTTGTTTACTAAACTAATCTACTCTTAAAGGAAGATTCATTATCAAAATGATTTTGTGCTTGTGTGTGTGTGAGAGAGATATAAACAGTCTCTGGTAATAATTCTTGTGGATTTCCTGGTTCCTAATCTTTATTTTACTTCCCAAACTTTTCATCTCCCTTTACTTTTCAATATTTGAGTGCTCGTGGTTCCATTTCTACCTTCCTGATTTCTGGCTGGTGAGAGAGACGGCCAGAAGAGGAAATCTACATGACTTTTGGTTGAAAGTGTTATGACAGAGAAAGCCCAGGACAAGACAATGGGCTTGTGCTATACAAGCTATTGTAGGTTCAAAGTATTTTCAG